>NC_074697.1:50377160-50678946 GCF_029448725.1 Salvelinus fontinalis
TGTCATCTTTAACAAGGGTGCCAATAATTTTAGACTGGACTGTACATCATTTTGACCCCAAGAAGAAACTATTGGCACAAAATATCAACTTTATTCAAAACCTCATTAGACATGTAAATAATTGGAACACCTTCCTAATATTGAGTTGCACCCCCTTCTGCCCTCGTCAATTCGTCAGGACATGGAATCTACAAGGTGTCGAAAGCATTCCACAGGGATGCTGGCCCCTGTTGACTCCATTGATTCCCACAGTTGTGTCAAGTTGGCTGGATGTCCTTTGTGTGGTGGACCATTCTTGACAAACAAAATGTTGAGAATGTTGAGCATGAAAAACCCAGAAGCGTTGCAGTTCTTGACACAAGGCTTTTGTCTCAAGGCTTAAAATCCTTATTTAACCTGTTTCCTCCCTTTCATCTACACTGATTGAAGTGGATTTAACAAATGACATCAATCACCTGGATTCATCTGGTCAGTCTATGTCATGGAAAGAGTAGGTGTTCTTAATGTTCATTGTATACTCAGTGACTAAAGTGCAATCCACTTCAGTAGTAAAAAGATGATTAACCATAATTTGATTGTAGCATCATTGATATGACTTAAGTAAATATACATTTTGTCATATTTCTGTGGCAAAAAGGACTGCCATTTAAAGGGGCAGTACACCATAATTTGAAATGTACTTAATTTATGAACAAAAATGGATTAATCCATTGATCCTGAGAAAGCTGTGGCTCAGTTTAATTAATTTACATAACATCTAAAAGTCTAAGCTAACATATAGAATTATTTTCAGATGGTCATACCATGGACATTTGCATTTTAGGACCCCTTTGGTACATATAAAAAAACACATTTGATAAAATATGGAATTTGGCATTTAATACTATATCCCATAGGAACGCATTGAATAACACATAAATGGTAAAAAAAAGAAGTCATGAGGAATAAGGTTTTGAAGTGTCTGTCCCATATCTAGGAGATATAAGAAAGCTCAGGAAATATATATATTTTTTACACATATATGACCAACCGGCTCAAATCGATCTTATGTAGCAACAATTTTTGTGTTTTTTACATTGGATAAAAGTAGTGACTCAGAGCTACAAAATGGTATATCATACACTACAGTTGAGGAACAATGGCAAAGTAAGTTTACTTTGAACGTTGATAAACTTGTAAACTCACTTTTGAGAAAATGGCCTTTGAATGTTTTAGTATCTAGTACTACTGGAGTGCCCTTCTTTGTCTACACCCATTCAGCATTGTTCACACCCTCTTAAGCTTTAGCCCCACCCATCTCTTTAAGGGTTGATCCGAGCGTTCTGTACTAACAACAGAAGTCAAGCACCCCTGTAAAGACCTTTATTATACACAGAATCAAAATAGCTTTTGATAAAAAATGTGTATTTTGTGGTTGTGACCCAGAGAGTCTTAACCATTTATTTTGGGACTGTTCTTATGTCAGAAGATTTTGGAATTAGTTTTAATGTTCATTTGAAAGACTCCAAATTATATGGACCCTGATTTAACTTTAATGGTTAATTTGTTTATTTTTCATGTCAGATTCTTTATCCATAAAATGAAGTGGGCGGAGAACAAACCCCTCTTCAAATTTTTTAAGATAGAATTTAAATATTATGTAAACAATATCAGTAAGTGTAAAAACAAAAAAGCAATATGTACCATAAAACTTTTTGACAAATTGAAATGTATCTCGAGGTACAGGTACATGTACTCTTGTTTGTATATTTTTGGTTTTGTGTTTGTTTTGTTATTTTTGGTTTTGTGTTTGTTTTGTTCATAATAATAATAATAATACATACACACACACAATACACACAATCACACTGGACGCTCTGGCCGAGGAGTAGGGTTGATCCGAGCATTCTGATATCAAAAATTCCACTGATTTCAAAACTTGGTCCTCCAGAAAGTGGAAAGCATACATGTAACGTTAGCTAGCGAGCCAGCCAGCTAACATTAGCTAGCTGACAGTACACTTTAACTTGACATTAGGCTTATGCAGTTTTACTATGCAATATATTTGTTTTAAAGCTGCATTAGAGAGGATTACCAAGACATATTGACCAGCTCAAATAGACAGAAGCATGCTACATGGCAGACCAATCCAAACTCATCTCTCGGCCTGTCCTGGCCACTCATTATCTTGGCCAATCATGGCTAACGGGAAGGTTGCTCGCTTTTCGGTGGCTAAACCAACTAGGCTCGTTATTTAACAATTATATTTGTTTTTACAGAATGCATACAAGTTAGGTATTAAGTTCACATGTTCGAGAAGGCATGTATTGCCAAAAAAACGCATTTTGATGAAAAAAGAATAAGTTTAAGTTTATGTTCAAACGGCTCTCCTGTGAAGTAGTGACAAGCGACATACGCCTAGTATCCTGAAACGGGTCATATATGTGACCCACCACCTATGTAGCTACATTTGAAATAGTTTTTTTACATTGCATAAAAGTAGAGACTCAGAGCTAGATCAACTTTAACCACTTTGAGAAAATGGCCCGTGAATGTTTGGGAGAGCTCTTCTTTGTCTACACCCATTCAGCATCGCTCACACCTTCTTAAGCCTTAACCCCACACATCTCTTTAAGGATTCACGTGTGAGGCAATGTGCTAAACAGAGTAAAGAGTGTACAAATCAACCAAAGATTAAGACTAAAAGTGATGAAAGTAAATGCAAAAAGTAGAGGTTAAAGAATACTTAATATTGTCTTTAGTCTACAGTTAATTCGGAAAGTATTCAGACCCTTTGACTTTTTCCAAATTTTGTTAATATACAGCCTTGTTCTAAAATTGATTAAATCGTTTTTTTCACTCATCAATCTTCACACAATACCCCATAATGAAAAAGAAAACACAGGTTTTTAAATATTCATCGTAAATTTGTTAAAAAAAAAAAGAAATCACGGAAATATCACATTTACAGTTGAAGTTGGAAGCTTAGTTTTTAATTCTTTCATCACATTCTCAATGGGTCAGAAGGTTACATACACTCAATTAGTATTTGGTAGCATTGCCTTTAAAATGTTTATCTTGGGTCAAACGTTTCGGTAGCCTTCTACGAGCTTCCCACAATAAGTTGGGTGAATTTTGGCCGATTCCTCCAGACAGAGCTGGTGTAACTGAGTCAGGTTTGTAGGGATCCTTGCTCGCACACGCTTTTTCAGTTCTGTCCACAAATGTTCTATAGGATTGAGGTCAGGGCTTTGTGAAGGCCACTGCAATACCTTGACTTTGTTGTCCTTAACCCATTTTGCCACAACTTTGGAAGTGTGCTTTGGGTCATTGTCCATTTGTAAGATCCATTTGCGACCAAGCATTAACTTCCTGACTGATGTCTTCAGATGTTGCTTCAATATATCCACACAATTTTCCCTCCTCATGACGCCATCTACTTTGTGAAGTGCACCAGTCCCTCCTGCAGCAAAGCAACCCCACAACATGATAGTGCCACCCCCGTGCTGCACGGTTGGGATGGTGTTCTTCGGCTTGCAAGACTCCCCCTTTTTCCTCCAAACATAACGATGCTCATTATGGCCAAACAGTTCCATTTTTGTTTCATCAGACCAGAGGACATTTCTCCAAAAAGTACGATCTTTGTCCCCATGTGCAGTTGCAAACCGTAGTCGTGCATTTTTTATGGCGGTTTTGGAGCAGTGGCTTCTTCCTTGCTGAGCGGCCTTTCAGGTTATAACAATATAGGACTCGTTTTACTGTGGATTTAGATACTTTTGTACCCGTTTCCCCCAGCATCTTCACAAGGTCGTTTGATGTTGTTCTGGGATTGATTTGCACTTTTCGCACCAAAGTACGTTCATCTCTAGGAGTAGAACGCGTCTCCTTCCTGAGCGGTTTGACGGCTGCGTGGTCCCATGGTGTTTATACTTGCGTACTATTGTTTGTATAGATGAATGTTGTACCTTCAGGCGTTTGGAAATTGCTCCCAAGGATGAACCAGACTTATGGATATCTGCAATATTTCTTTTGATTTTCCCATGATGTCAAGCAAAGAGGCACTCAGTTTGATGGTAGGCCATGAAATACATCCATAGGTACACCTCTAATTGACTCAAATTATGTCAATTACCATATCAGAAGCTTCTAAAGCCATAACATAATTTTCTGCAAATTTTCAAGCTGTTTAAAGGCACAGTCAACTTAGTGTATGTAAACTTCTGACCCACTGGAATTGTGATACAGTGAAATATAAGTGAAATAATCTGTCTGTAAACAATTGTTGGAAAAATTACTTGTGTCATGCACAAAGGAGATGTCCTAACCGACTTGCCAAAACTATAGTTTGTTAACAAGAAAGTTGTGGAGTGGTTGAAAAACGAGTTTTAATGACTCCAACCTAAGTGTATGTAAACTTCCGACTTCAACGGTACATAAGTATTCAGACCCTTTACTCAGTACTTTGTTGAAGAACCTTTGGCAGCGATTACAGCCTTGAGTCTTCTTGGGTATGACACTCCAAGCTTGGCACACTTGTATTTCGGGAGTTTCTCCCATTCTTCTCTGCAGATCCTCTCAAGCTCTTTCAGGTTAGATGGGGAGCATCGCTGCACAGGTATCTTTCAGGTCTCTCCAGAGATGTACTATCGGGTTCAAGTCTGGGCTCTGGCTGGGCCACTCAAGGACATTCAGAAACTTGTCCCAAAGCCACTCCTGTGTTGTCTTGGCTGTGTGCTTAGGGCCGTTGTCCTGTTGGAAGGTGAACATTCACCCCAGTCTGAGGTCCTGAGTGCTCTGGAGCAGGTTTTCATCAAGGATCTCTATGTATTTGCTTCATTCATCTTTGCCTTGATTCTGACTGGTCACCCAGTCCCTGCCGCTGAAAAACATTACCACAGCATGATGCTGCCACCACCATGCTTCACCGTAGGAATGGTGCCAGGTTTCCTCCAGACGTGAAGATTGGCATTCAGGCCAAAGAGTTCAATATTGGTTTCCTTGGACCAGAGAATCTTGTATCTCATGTCCTGAGAGTCCTTTGGGTGCCTTTTGGCAAACTCCAAGCGGGCTGTCATGTGAGTTTTACTGAGGAATGGCTTCCGTTTGGCCACTCTACCATGATGGCCTGATTGGTGGAGTGCTGAAGAGATGGTTGTCCTTCTGGAATGTTCTCCCATCTCCACAGATGAACTCTAGAGATCTGTCAGAGAGACCATCGGGTTCTTGGTCACCTCTCTGACCAAGGCCCTTCTCCCATGGGTGGCCAGCTCTATGAAGAGTTATGGTGGTTCCAATCTTCTTCCATTTAAGAATGATGGAGGCCACTGTGTTCTTGGAGACTTTCAATGCTGCAGAAATGTGTCGGTACCCTTCCCGCTCTACGGAGTGTGCCTTTCCAAATCATGTCCAATCATGTCCATTGAAATTATGACAGGTGGACTCTAATCAAGTTGTAGAAAAATATCAAGGATGGTCAATGAAAACAGGATGCACCTGAGCTCAATTTCAAGTTTCATTGTCACGTTCCTGACCTGTTTTATGTTATTTTTGTATGTGTTTAGTTGGTCAGGGCGTGAGTTGGGGTGGGCATTCTATGTTTTGTGTTTCTATGTTTAGGTCACTTGTAATTAGCCTTATATGGTTCTCAATCAGGGACAGGTGTTTGACGTTTTCCTCTGATTGAGAACCATATATAGTTTGGCTGTTCACACTGTTTGTTTGTGGGTGATTGTCTTCCGTGTCTGTGTCTGCGCACCAAACGGGACTGTTTCGGTTTGTTCGTTCGTTAGTTGTAGTCTGTACCTGTTCGTGCGTTCTTCATGTTATATGTAAGTTCTCATGTTTTAGGTCAGTCTACGTCGTTTGTTGTTTTGTAATTTTCCAAGTGTTTTTCGTGTTCGTCGTTGTCTTTCAATAAATTCATTATCTATTCACAACCTGCTGCATTTTGGTCCTCCGATCCTTCTCTCCTCTCCTCGTCCGAGGAGGAGGAAGATCTAGACACCCGTTACACTCATAGAAAAGGGTTTGAATACTTACAGTGGGGCAAAAAAGTATTTAGTCAGCCACCAATTGTGCAAGTTCTCCCACTTAAAAAGATTGAAGAGGCCTGTAATTTTCATCATAGGTACACACACACACAAAAAAATCCAGAAAATCACATTGTAGGATTTTTAATGAATTTATTTGCAAATTATGGTGGAAAAAAAGTATTTGGTCACCTACAAACAAGCAAGATTTCTGGCTCTCACAGACCTGTAACTTCTTCTTTAAGAGGCTCCTCTGTCCTCCACTCGTTACCTGTATTAATGGCACCTGTTTGAACTTGTTATCAGTATAAAAGACACCTGTCCACAACCTCAAACAGTCACACTCCAAACTCCACTATGGCCAAGACCAAAGAGCTGTCAAAGGACACCAGAAACAAAATTGTAGACCTGCACCAGGCTGGGAGGACTGAATCTGCAATAGGTAAGCAGCTTGGTTTGAATAAATCAACTGTGGGAGCAATTATTAGGAAATGGAAGACATACAAGACTACTGATAATCTCCCTCTCGATCTGGGGCTCCACGCAAGATCTCACCCCGTGGGGTCAAAATGATCACAAGAACGGTGAGCAAAAATCCCAGAACCACACGGGGGGACCTAGTGAATGACCTGCAGAGAGCTGGGACCAAAGTAACAACGCCTACCATCAGTAACACACTACGCCGCTAGGGACTCAAATCCTGCAGTGCCAGACGTGTCCCACTGCTTAAGCCAGTACATGTCCAGGCCCGTCTGAAGTTTGCTAGAGAGCATTTGGATGATCCAGAAGAAGATTGGGAGAATGTCATATGGTCAGATGAAACCAAAATACACTGCTCAAAAAAATAAAGGGAACACTTAAACAACACAATGTAACTCCAAGTCAATCACACTTCTGTGAAATCAAACTGTCCACTTAGGAAGCAACACTGATTGACAATAAATTTCACATGCTGTTGTGCAAATGGAATAGACAAAAGGTGGAAATTATAGGCAATTAGCAAGACACCCCCCAAAACAGGAGTGATTCTGCAGGTGGTGACCACAGACCACTTCTCAGTTCCTATGCTTCCTGGCTGATGTTTTGGTCACTTTTGAATGCTGGCGGTGCTCTCACTCTAGTGGTAGCATGAGACGGAGTCTACAACCCACACAAGTGGCTCAGGTAGTGCAGTTCATCCAGGATGGCACCTCAATGCGAACTGTGGCAAAAAGGTTTGCTGTGTCTGTCAGCGTAGTGTCCAGAGCATGCAGGCGCAACCAGGAGACAGGCCAGTACATCAGGAGACGTGGAGGAGGCCGTAGGAGGGCAACAACCCAGCAGCAGGACCGCTACCTCCGCCTTTGTGCAAGGAGGTGCACTGCCAGCGCCCTGCAAAATGACCTCCAGCAGGCCACAAATGTGCATGTGTCAGCATATGGTCTCACAAGGGGTCTGAGGATCTCATCTCGGTACCTAATGGCAGTCAGGCTACCTCTGGCGAGCACATGGAGGGCTGTGCGGCCCCACAAAGAAATGCCACCCCACACCATGACTGACCCATCGCCAAACCGGTCATGCTGGAGGATGTTGCAGGCAGCAGAACGTTCTCCACGGCGTCTCCAGACTCTGTCACGTCTGTCACATGTGCTCATGTGCTCAGTGTGAACCTGCTTTCATCTGTGAAGAGCACAGGGCGCCAGTGGCGAATTTGCCAATCTTGGTGTTCTCTGGCAAATGCCAAACGTCCTGCACGGTGTTGGGCTGTAAGCCCAACCCCCACCTGTGGACGTCGGACCTCATACCACCCTCATGGAGTCTGTTTCTGACCGTTTGAGCAGACACATGCACATTTGTGGCCTGCTGGAGGTCATTTTGCAGGGCGCTGGCAGTGCACCTCCTTGCACAAAGGCGGAGGTAGCGGTCCTGCTGCTGGGTTGTTGCCCTCCTACGGCCTCCTCCACGTCTCCTGATGTACTGGCCTGTCTCCTGGTAGCGCCTGCATGCTCTGGACACTACGCTGACAGACACAGCAAACCTTTTTGCCACAGTTCGCATTGATGTGCCATCCTGGATGAACTGCACTACCTGAGCCACTTGTGTGGGTTGTAGACTCCGTCTCATGTTACCACTAGAGTGAGAGCACCGCCAGCATTCAAAAGTGACCAAAACATCAGCCAGGAAGCATAGGAACTGAGAAGTGGTCTGTGGTCACCACCTGCAGAATCACTCCTGTTTTGGGGGGTGTCTTGCTAATTGCCTATAATTTCCACCTTTTGTCTATTCCATTTGCACAACAGCATGTGAAATTTATTGTCAATCAGTGTTGCTTCCTAAGTGGACAGTTTGATTTCACAGAAGTGTGATTGACTTGGAGTTACATTGTGTTGTTTAAGTGTTCCCTTTATTTTTTTGAGCAGTGTATAACTTTTTGGTAAAAACTCAACTCGTCGTGTTTGGAGGACAAAGAATGCTGAGTTGCATCCAAAGAACACCATACCTACTGTGAAGCATCATGCTTTGGGGCTGTTTTTATGCAAAGGGACCAGGACGACTGATCCGTGTAAAGGAAAGAATGAATGGGGCCATGTATCGTGAGATTTTGAGTGAAAACCTCCTTCCATCAGCAAGGGCATTGAAGATGAAACGTGGCTGGGTCTTTCAGCATGACAATCATCCCAAACACACCGCCCGGCCAACGAAGGAGTGGCTTCATAAGAAGCATTTAAAGGTCCTGGAGTGGCCTAGCCAGTCTCCAGATCTCAACCCCATAGAAAATCTTTGGAGGGAGTTGAAAATCCGTGTTGCCCAGCAACAGCCCCAAAACATCACTGCTCTAGAGGAGATCTGCATGGAGGAATGGGCCAAAATACCAGCAACAGTGTGTGAAAACCTTGTGAAGACTTACAGAAAACGTTTGACCTCTGTCATTGCCAACAAAGGGTATATAACAAAGTATTGAGATAAACTTTTGTTATTGACCAAATACTTATTTTCCACCATGATTTGCAAATAAATTCATAAAAAATGTGATTTTCTGGATTTTTTTCCCTCATTTTGTCTGTCATAGTTGAAGTGTACCTATGATGAAAATTACAGGCCTCTCTCATCTTTTTAAGTGGGAGAACTTGCACAATTGGTGGCTGACTAAATACTTTTTTGCCCCACTGTATGTAAATAAGGTATTTCTGTTTTGTATTTTTTCTAAATTTGTGAAAGATTCAAAAAAACTGTTTTCGCTTTGTCTTCATGGGGTATTGCGCACAGATTGATGAGGATTTTATTTATTTTTTCATTTTAGAATAAGGCTGTAACGTAACAAAATGTGGAAAAAGGGAAGGGGTCTGAATACTTTCCGAATGCACTGTATATCCTAATCTGACTTTGGTGCAGATCATGTTGTTCTTTACATTACCGTTTTTGGTAAACACACTATATAAAATAAAATCTAAGTTTATTTGTGACTCGTTTTAGGAAACTAGGTGTACGTCGAGCGTCACTATTTCACAGGAGAGGCATTTGAACTTAAACAAAATGCGTTTTTGGCAGAAATGCCTTCTGGAATGTGAATGTTCATGTGCATTAACAAACTTGTTTGAAATCTGTAAATACAAATACAATTGTTTAATTATGAGCCTAGTGTCACGATCGTGTACTGGAGAGACGGACCAAGATGCAGCGGAATAATGATACATCTTCTCTTTTTATTTAAAGAAGATGAACGAACACGACACACTTTAACTATACAAAACAACAAACGACCGTGAAGCTAAATAACGTTGTGCACATACAACAGGCTACAAACGTTCTGACATAGACAATTACCCACATCACATGAAAGCCTATGGCTACCCTAAATATGGCTCCCAATCAGAGACAACAGAAATCAGCTGTCTCTAATTGGGAACTCATTCAGGCAACCATAGACTCTCCTAAACAACGCTAGACACATGCACTACACACAAACCCATACAATACACCCAACACCCCCTTTACCATATAATCACCCAAAACCGACAAAACACAAACATTCCCCATGTCACACCCTGACCTAACTAAAATAATAAAGAAAACAAAGAATACTAAGGCCAGGGCGTGACATAACCCCCCCCCTTAAGGTGCGAACTCCGGGCGCACCATTACACAGTCTAGGGGAGGGTCTGGGTGGGCTTCCATCCACGGTGGCGGCTCCGGCTCTGGTTGTGGTCCCCACGTCACCATAGTCCCTAACCGCCTCCTTAGCTTCCTCCAAATGACCCCCCTCCACATTAACCCCATAGCATTAAGGGGCAGTTCCGGACTAAGGGGCAGCTCCGGACTAAGGGGCAGTACCAGGGTAAGGGGCAGTACCAGGGTAAGGGGCAGTACCAGGGTCAGGGGCAGTACCAGGGTCAGGGGCAGTACCAGGGTAAGGGGCAGTACCAGGGTAAGGGGCAGTACCAGGGTAAGGGGCAGCACCAGGATAAGGGGCAGCACCAGGATAAGGGGCAGCTCCGGACTGAGGAATGGCAGCTCCGGACTGAGGAATGGCAGCTCCGGACTGAGGGACTGCAGCTCCGGACTGAGGGACGGCCCATGACTGGCTGACAGATCTGGCTGCTCATGGCTAACTGACGGATCTGGCTGCTCATGGCTGGCTGACGGATCTGGCTGCTCATGGCTGGCTGACGGATCTGGTTGCTCATGGCTGGCTGACGGATCTGGCTGCTCATGGCTGGCTGACGGATCTGGCTGCTCATGGCTAGCTGACGGATCTGGCTGCTCATGGCTGGCTGACGGATCTGGCTGCTCATGGCTGGCTGACGGATCTGGCTGCTCATGGCTGGCTGACGGATCTGGCTGCTCATGGCTGGCTGACGGATCTGGCTGCTCATGGCTAGCTGACGGATCTGGCTGCTCATGGCTAGCTGACGGATCTGGCTGCTCATGGCTAGCTGACGGATCTGGCTGCTCATGGCTAGCTGACGGATCTGGCTGCTCAAGGCTAGCTGACGGATCTGGCTGCTCATGGCTGGCTGACGGATCTGGCTGCTCATGGCTGGCTGACTGATCTGGCAGATCCTGTCTGATTGGCGGCTCTGGCAGATCCTGTCTGGTTGGCGGCTCTGGCAGATCCTGTCTGGTTGGCGGCTCTGGCAGATCCTGTCTGGTTGGCGGCTCTGGCAGATCCTGTCTGACGGACGGCTCTAGCGGCTCCTGTCTGGCTGGCGGCTCTAGCGGCTCCTGTCTGGCGGACGGCTCAGTAGGCTCATGGCAGACGGGCGGCTTTGCAGGCTCATGGCAGACGGGCGGCTTTGCAGGCTCATGGCAGACGGATGGCTCAGATGGCGCTGGGGAGACGGATGGCTCAGATGGCGCTGGGGAGACGGATGGCTCAGATGGCGCTGGGGAGACGGATGGGTCAGATGGCGCTTGGCAGACGGGCAGTTCAGGCATCGCTGTGCAGACGGCAGACTCCTGCCGGCTGAGGCGCACTGTAGGCCTGGTGCGTGGTGCCGGGACTGGTGGCACCGGGCTGGGGACACGCATCTCAGGGCTAGTGCGGGGAGAAGGAACAGGGCATACTGGACTCTCAAGGCGTACTATAGGCCTTGTGCGTGGTACCGGTACTGGTGGTACCGGGCTGAGGACCCGCACATCAGGACGAGTACGGGGAGAAGGAACAGTGCGTACAGGACTCTGGAGACACACAGAAGGCTTGGTGCGTGGTGTAGGCACTGGTGGTAATGTGCTGGAGACACGCACCACAGGGCTAGTACGTGGAGGAACAGTAACAGGACGCACAGGACTCTGGAGACACACAGGAGGCTTTGTGCGTGCTGTAGGCACTGTCTTAACCAGACGGCTAGCACGCACCTCAGGACGAGTATGGAGAGCTGTTCCCGGTGACATTAACTCACCAACACGCTCATTCGGACGGATGCCGTGCCTCATGCACCAAACCAGTACATCCCTCATAACTCTCTCCTCCAATTTCTCCATTAATTCCTTTACTGTCTCTGCGTCGCTCACTTCCAAATCCGCCCTCACCGGCTCCTTACGGTAAGCAGGAGGAGTTGGCTCACGTCTCCCGACTGACCCAACTAAACTACCCGAGAGCCCTCCCCCAAGAAATTTTTGGGTTTGACTTACGGGGTTCCAGCCTTGTTTCCGTGCTGCCTCCTCATATCGCCGCCTCTCTGCTTTCGCTGCCTCCAGCTCAGCTTTGGGACGGCGATATTCTCCCGGCTGTGCCCATGGATCTTCTCCGTCCAATATTTCCTCCCAACTCCAATAATCCTGTGTAGCAGGCCACTGCTCCAATTCACGCTGCTTGATCCTTTGGTGGGTAATTCTGTCACGATCGTGTACTGGAGAGACGGACCAAGATGCAGCGGAATAATGATACATCTTCTCTTTTTATTTAAAGAAGATGAACGAACACGACACACTTTAACAAACTATACAAAACAACAAACGACCGTGAAGCTAAATATCGTTGTGCACATACAACAGGCTACAAACGTTCTGACATAGACAATTACCCACATCACATGAAAGCCTATGGCTACCCTAAATATGGCTCCCAATCAGAGACAACAGAAATCAGCTGTCTCTAATTGGGAACTCATTCAGGCAACCATAGACTCTCCTAAACAACTAAACCAACATAGACAACGCTAGACACATGCACTACACACAAACCCATACAATACACCCAACACCCCCTTTACCATATAATCACCCAAAACCGACAAAACACAAACATTCCCCATGTCACACCCTGACCTAACTAAAATAATAAAGAAAACAAAGAATACTAAGGCCAGGGCGTGACACCTAGTTGATTTAGCCATGGAAAAAGGAGGAACCTTCCCGCGAGCCATGATTGGCTGAGAAAATGTATGGGCTGGACATGCTGAGACATGAGTTTGAATTTGTAGCACGGTTCTGTCTATAACATGAGCTGGTCAATATGTGTAATTAGTTTGTATTGCTAGTAATATGGATTGGGACTATTGCTGAGTTCAAAACATCTGGGAACTCAGAACTGGGAACTTGGAAATCTCAGACTTCCGACTTCAGTGTGTTCAAGACAACTGGGATCTCTGTAAAATAGTTTTCAACAACTGGGAAAAATAGTTTTGAACGGTCACCCAACTCGGGAAATAGGGCCTCTTTCCACTGCCCTGAATTTCCGACCTGCAGATCACTGACGTTATGATTTGACCTTGTTTTTTTTCAAAGTTCCCAGTTGTCTTACAAGCACCATTAGGTTCATTGTTTAGCTAGCTAGCTACATGTCTAAACAAAAGACTCCGCTTGTGGCTGGGGGTGGTTATAGCATTTCTTTAACATGACCAATCAAGTTATACGGATAATCCGGTGTCCGGATACGAATCATCTAATAATGATAAAATATTTATACAATATTTATCTGGACACTTTCTATTTTTGATATTGCTACTATGCAAATATGCAAGCAACCATTTCACTGTAGAGTTTGCACCTTCTGTATCCTGTGTATGTGACAAATAAACGTTTATTTTATTTGATATAGTGTGTGTTTACCAGAGACGGTAATGTGAAGAACAACATGACCTGCACCAAAGTCAGATTAGGATATAGGCCAAGGACTAGATTAAGTGTATTTTTGCCTCTGCTTTCACTGCTTTTAGTCATGAAATATTTGGTTGTTTACTACACTACCTTACTCACTCT
The DNA here is from genome assembly GCF_029448725.1 of Salvelinus fontinalis. Classification (NCBI taxonomy): domain Eukaryota; kingdom Metazoa; phylum Chordata; class Actinopteri; order Salmoniformes; family Salmonidae; genus Salvelinus; species Salvelinus fontinalis. The sequence continues at coordinate 50,390,849 of NC_074697.1, forward strand.
GTTTAGCACATGGCCTCACATGTGTGGGGCTAAGGCTTAAGAGGTTGTGAATGATGCTGAATAGGTGTAGACAAAGAAGAGCTATCCAGTAGGTGCACCAAAACATTCAAGGACCATTTTCTCAAATGTGCTGTTACAAGTTTTTTCAACTTTCAAAGCAGAATTACTTTCCCATTGTTCCTCAACTGCAATGTATGATATACAATTTTCTAGGTCTGAGTCTCTACTTTTATCCAATGTAAAAAAAAAAAACTATTTAAAATGTTGCTACAAAGGTCCGGATAGAGCCGGTTGGTCAGAAAAATTACTTTATAAACAAAATTGTATTACTATAAAATAATGCAATTTCCCAATTTTTTGGAGCATACAATATACACTATATATGCAAAGTATATGGACACCCCTTCAAATTAGTGGATTCGGCTATTTCAGCCACAGCAACAGATGTATAAAATCAAGTACACGGCTATGCAACCTCCATAGACAAACATGTAGTGTATCTCAATATTTTAATTATCATTATTGCTCATCTTTATCAAGGGTGTCAATACTTTTGGTCCCCACTATAGCTTCCAATCATTTCTCAAACTCATCCATTCCCCCTCAGCAACACACACTGACGCACATTGAATGGTTGAACAAGGAGGCCAGTTGTTGCTTCACAGGGCCAGGGCTAAATTTAGCCATAAGTGTCACATTTCAGGCATCATTTAAAGGGCATTAACATTTACAGTATCGTGCCTGAAATGTACTAGGAGTGAAATCTGATGAGACACACACAAATCCAGTTTATTGGTAGGTTGACAACAAATCTGGATGGTGGGGTGTAGTGTAATAAATAAGCCGTGGACAAGTAAACCTTGTCCGAGCCAGAATGGCCATAGGGCAGGAGCCTATCTAGTGTGAGGTTGCTTGATGTACAAATACACACCCTGGACAGGACACTATCCACTGGGCACAAACTGGTTGTATCAAAGTTCTTTAAACCTAATTTGTCAACGTATTGTGCCGTGAAATCTACGTGGAAAATACATTGGATTTACAAAGAAATCTGGGGTGAAATTTCAACCACAGGTTTATGTCTACGTTGTAACCAATTTTCAACATAGAAAAACCTTGTGTAAAATATGTTGAATTTGTACCTTTGAAACAATGTCAGATCTTCATCGTTATATCCACTATCAGAAAACAAAAACTACAGGCTGGGCAGCACCTCCTACTAAAGGGTTGATCTACCATACAGGGTTTTAGCCAAGCCCTGCTTAGTTTTGATATTTATCAGTGACTACTGTCGTGATAAAGTGAAAATGATTATTGAGAGATCTCTTCATAACTACATATATTCATTGTTGCTATCTAAGTCATCCCTTAAGGAAAAACCATATTATTTCATGTTGAAAATCATGTTAAAACATGTGTTTTTGGAACACTTCACATGACAATTAACATGTGAATTAATGTGTTTTTGGAACACTTCACATGTGACAAAAATGTGTCATTATCCAGTGTTTTCATATTAGACACACTTTAACATACATTACTACATTGTGAATGTATATTTATACAGTAATAATTATTTAATGTGCCCTTACCTGGGACTTCAAATAACATTTTATTGGTCATATACACATATTTAGCTGATGTTATTGCGGGTGTAGTGAAATGCTTGTGTTCTTCGCTCCAACAGTGCAGTAATTAAGTGATAACGCCCGAGAAGCCGGTGTTAGGCCCAAATGCAGTCTATGGTTCAGTTGCCAGAAACGTGACTCGGTCGTTCAGTCTTTTTGTGCTGTATATATGGACGCAACCCAGTCGTTCATACTAAATGTTTTATTGCCATACTGGTTGGCAACGTTCTAATCCCTTGCTTGCTAGCTAGCCAGCTACGGCTTACTTACAGTGACGTCAAAGAGTGCAGTGCATTTGTTTCAGCTGTTTTCTAATTACATTTATTGGATACATCCATAACAATGAGTTAATGAATGCGCAATTTCACATGGCCTAGAAACTGTGCTCTCTCGTCAGGGCGCTGTTGTTCAGAGGAGCTAGCCAAAAAAACAGCTAACATAATCACTTCAAACTGAAGCTGGAAAGTCTGCAAACTAGCTGCACTTCCTGTAGTTTCATTTGACCTGTTTTCCATTGATATTTCTTTGTATATATCCATATATATTATGCTGATTCATGATTTTGACTGGCTGAACAAAAGCTGCCTGCCTGTCTGTCTCATTCCAACCCCCGACCCCGACACAATCATTACTATGGGACAGCTGGAGATCAAATGTCAATGTTGAAACAATGTTGTTCATGTCAGAGTGACAGGCAGCAAAGTTTATAGAAATCTCCGCTGTTGAAAAGCAAATGCAAGACTAAAAGAAATGGGAGATCATGTCTAGATGCTTTTTACAGTGGAGATCATGTTTATAAATTGCCTGGCTGGGCTGATGAGACAGTGGATTGTGCAGTCAGATGGAACAGAGTAAATAGGCATTTTAATGTCATAGCTTTAGCCGGTGGTAACTTGTGGAATAGACACCGGCTGGAATGTGGTTTTAAACAATCAGCATTGAGGATTAGACCCACCTGTTGTATAATATCCTTCAATACACACAAATCTAAAAAGTAAAATAATGGAATGAAGAAATATATAAAATATTAGGACAAGCAATGTCGGAGGCCAAAGTATGAATATACTGTATATACAGTACCAGTCAAAAGTTTGGATACACCTACACATTCAAGGGTTTTGATTTATTTTTACTGTTTTATACAAACTATGAAATAACACATATGGAATCATGTAGTAAAAAAAAAAGAAGAGTTAAACAAATCAAAATATATTTTATTCTTCAAAGTAGCCACCCTTTGCCTTGATGACAGCTTTGCATTCTCTCAGCCAGCTTCAGGAGGTAGTCACCTGGAATTCATTTCAAATAACAGGTGTGCCTTGTTAAAATTGTATTTTTGGAATTTCTTTCCTTCTTAATGCGTTTGAGCCAATCAGTTGTGTTATGACAAGGTAGGAGTGCTATACAGAAGATAGCCCAATTTGGTAAAAGTCAAAGTCCATATTATGGCAAGAACAGCTAAAATAAGCAAAGAGAAACGACAGCCCATCATTACTTTATTAAGACATGAAGGTCAGTCAAACCACCACAGGAAAGGAAGACCCAGAGTTACCTCGGCTGCAAAAAATAAGTTAATTAGAGTTACCAGCCTCAGAAATTGCAGCCCAAATAAATGCTTCACAGAGTTCAAGTAACAGACACATCTCAACATCAACTGTTCAGAGGAGACTGTGTGAATCAGGCCTTCATGGTTGAATTGCTGCAAAGAAACCAATACTAAAGGACACCAAAAATAAAAAATAATGACTTGCTTGGGTCAACAAACACAAGCAATAGACATTAGACTGTTGGAAATCTGTCCTGTCGTCTGATGAGTCCAAATTTGAGATTTTTGGTTCCAACCGCCATCTCTTTGTGAGATGCAGAGTAGGTGAACAGATGAACTCTGCGTGTGTAGTTCCCACCGTGAAGCATGGAGGAGGAGGTGTGATGGTGTGGGAGTGCTTTGCTGGTGACACTGTCAGTGATTTATTCAGAATTCAAGGCACACTTAACCAGCATGGCTAGCACAGCATTCTCTAGCGATAACCCACCCCACCTGGTTTGCACTTAGTGTGACTACAATTTGTTTTTCAACAGAATAATGACCCAACACACCTCCAGGCTGTGTAAGGGCTATTTGACCAGTAAGGAGAGTGATGGAGTGCTGCATCAGATGACCTTGTCTCCACAATCACCCGACCTCAACCCAATTGAGATGGTTTTGGATGAGTTGGACCGCAGAGTGAAGGAAAAAGCCAACAAGTGCTCAGAATATGGCCACCCGGAATATTTACATTGACCACTCTTGTTTTTACACTGCTTCAACTCACTGTTTTTACTCTTCGCATAGTCACTTTACCTCTACCTACATGTACAAATAACCTCAACTAACCTTAAACCCCGCACATAGATTAGGTACCAGTACCCCCTGTATGTAGCCGCATTATTGTTATTTCATTGTGTTACTTTTTATTTTATTTTTACTTTAGTTTATTTAGTAAATATTTTGTTAACTCTATTTCTTGAACTGCAATGTTGTTTTGCATTTCACGGTAAGGTCTACACCTGTTGTATTTTGGCTCCTGAGTGGTGCAGCAGTCTAAGGCAAGGCATCTCAGTGCAAGATTCGTCACTTCACTCCCTGGTTCCAATCCAGGCGGAATCACATCCGGCCATGATTGAGAGTCACATAGGGCGGCGCACAATTGACCCAGCGTCGTCCGAGTTTTGCCGGGGTAGTCAATCATTGTTAATAAGAATTTGTTCTTGCCTAGTTAAATAAAAAATATATAAATAAACATTTGGTGCATGTGACAAATAAAATGTGATTTGATTTGATACAGTTGAAGTCGGAAGTTTACATACACCTTAGCCAAATACATTTAAACTCAGTTTTTCAAAATTCCTTACATTTAAACCTAGTAAAAATTCCCTTTCATAGGTCAGTTAGGATCACCACTTTATTTTAGGAATGAAGAATGTCCGAATAATAGTAGAGAGAATGATTTATTTCTTTCATCACATTCCCAGTGGGTCAGAAGTTTACATACACTTAATTAGTATTTGGTAGCATTGCCTTTAAATTGTTTAACTTGGGTCAAACGTTCCGGGTAGCCTTCTACGAGCTTCCCACAATAAGTTGGGTGAATTTTGGCCCATTCCTCCTGACAAAGCTGGTGTAACTGAGTCAGGTTTGTAAGTCTCCTTGCTCGCACACGCTTTTTCAGTTCTGCCCACAAATTTTCTATCAGATTGAGGTCAGGGCTTTGGGATGGCAACTCCAATAACTTGACTTTGTTGTCCTTAAGCCATTTTGCCACAACTTTGGAAGTATGCTTGGGGTCATTGTCCATTTGCAAGACCAAGCTTTAACTTCCTGACTGACCAAACAGTTCTATTTTTGTTTCAAGAGGACATTTCTCCAAAAAGTACGATCTTTGTCCCCATGTGCAGTTGCAAACCGTAGTCTGGCTTTTTTATGGATGTTTTGGAGCAGTGGCTTCTTCCTTGCTGAGCGGCCTTTCAGGTTATGTCGATATAGGACTCGTTTTACTGTGGATATAGATACTTTTGTACCTGTATCCTCCAGCATCTTCACAAGGTCCTTTTCTCCAAAGTACGTTCATCTCTAGGAGACAGAACGCATCTCCTTCCTGAGCGATATGACGGCTGCTTGGGTCCATGGTGTTTAGTACCTTCAGGAGTTTTGGAATTTGCTCCCAAGAATGAACCAGACTTAGACAACTATAAAGAAAACCCTCAAACTGCTGAAATAAGTAAATTATGAAAGAATAGTCAGATTAACTGATAGCAAAATAGTGCCATCTGCACTGCTATTTTAGTTAAGTGTAGAGATGCACTGTACATACTCTGTGGCACAGCAGAAAGATCAGCACACACCTTGAATCCAGAGGTTGTGAGTTAAAATCCCAGGTGGGACCATATTTTAGATGATGCATTTACTTTGAAACCATCATACAAAAACTTGACTTATAAGGGGTTAGGATGGTTTAGGACCATCTGGGACCATCACATGACGTCCTGACGACTGATAAAGCAAATGTCTTGAGAACATATTACAAAAATCCTAATATTGTCCTCACCCTTACGGGGGGAAAAAAACACATGAATTTCACGTGATCACTTGTGATCTTATGTGAAGTTAATGTGATAACATGTGACAACATGTTAAGCATCATGTGACAACCTGAAAATAAACATGTGAAAACGTGTGAGCACGTAAAAACATAGAGGGAGTTCTGTTAACCTGAGCCACGGTGCACCTGGCTATGGCCTGTGATGTGAATGTGTAAAAGTGGTGAGGTGGTGAAAAGTGGTGATGCAAACTTTCTCAAACCGAACAGTAATCCGCACGGCACCTTCATGTTGTCAACAAGGCAGAATGGTGCATCGTCCAGAAGCATACAGCATCTCTTTTCCATGAAATATACGCTAACATTTTCAAACAAGTTTTAATTGGGAAGTCAGATAAAGCGTTTTAATCAAAAGTGATTACTTTTGCATGTGAAAACATAGAATCCACATGCTTAATCTACATCACTTTTGTTTTGAGCAGACTTCGCCATGGGCTTTGGATGGGGCACCTGGCTCACGCCCGGGAAGCAACCCAGCGCAAACTCCTCCAACCGGGGCACACCTCTGTAAGATCATTGAATCCCTCAATATCTTGTGTGAAGTGTTCCAAAAACACGTTTTGTTCAAATTTCAATTGGACATGATTTCACATGTCAAATGTGAAGTGTTCCAAAACCCAATTTTTTTTCACATGTAAAATGTCGCATGTATTTTCATGGTATAACATGTATAAATTTTGTATACTCATGTTGTCACATTTATTTAACATGAGATCATGTTCTCACGTGCTCACCTATGTAGTTTCATTTTATCACATGTTGCTTCACATGTTATCACATTAACTTCACATAAAACCACGTAATGTGTTCACATGTGAAATTCATGTGGTTTTCTGTAAGGGTTTCCCAAGGGTAGGTTTAACAGAGGAAATTAAATGTAATCATACTTCAGAAAGTATTCATACCCCTTGATTTATTCCAATTTTTCTTCTGTTACAGCCTGAATTCAAAATGGATTAAAAAAAAAGAAAAAATGAAAATGAAAATGAGGTAGGATAAGAGAGGTAAGGAAATAAATAGGCCATGGTGGTAGTAATTACGTAATTACGAAATAGCAATTAAACACTGGAATGGTAGGGTGTGCAGAAGATGAATGTGCAAGTATAGATACTGGGGTGCAAAGGAGCAAGATAAATAAATGAATACAGTATGGGGATGAGGTAGATTGGATGGGCTATTTACAGATGAGCTATGTACAGGTTCAGTGATCTGTGAGCTGCTCTGGCAGCTGGTGCTTAAAGCTAGTGAGGGAGGTAAGTCTGCAGCTTCAGATATTTTTGCAGTTCGTTCCAGCCATTGGCAGCAGAGAACTGGCAGGACAAATGAAGAATTGGCTTTGAGGGTGACCAGTGAGATATACCTGCTGGAGCGCGGGCTACTATGCTGCTTTGGTGACCAGTGAGCTGAGATAAGGCGGGGCTTTACCTAGCAGAGACTTGTAGATGACCTGGAGCCAGTGGGTTTGGCGACGATTATGAAGCGAGGGCCAGCAACGAGAGCATACAGGTCGCAGTGGTGGGTAGTATATGGGGCTTTGGTGACAAAACAGATGGCACTGTGATAGACTGCAACCAATTTGTTGAGTAGAGTATTGGAGGCTATTTTGTAAATGACATTGCCGAAGTCGAGGATCGGTAGGATGGTCAGTTTTAGAAGGGTATGTTTGGAGTGAAGGATGCTATGTTGCGAAATAGGAAGCCGATTCTAGATTTAATTTTGGATTGGAGATGTTTAACGTGAGTCTGGGAGGAGAGTTTACAGTCTAACCAGACACTTAGATATTTGTAGTTGTCCACATATTCTAAGTCAGAACCGTCCAGAGTAGTGATGCTGGACGGGTGGGCAGGTGCGCGCAGTGATCGGTTGAAGAGCATGCACTTTGTTTTTTTTGCATTTAAGAGCAGTTGGAGACCACGGAAGGAGAGTTGTATGGCATTGAAGCTCGTCTGGAGGTTAGTTAACACAGTGTCCAAAGAAGGGCCAGAAGTATACAGAAAGGTGTCGTCTGCTTAGAGGTGGATCAGAGAATCACCAGCAGCAAGAGCGACATCATTGATGTATACAGAGAAGAGAGTCGGCCCGAGAATTGAACCCTGTGGCACCCCCATAGAGACTGCCAGAGGTCCGCACAACAGGCCCTCCGATTTGACACACTGAACTCTATCAGAGAAGCAGTTGGTGAACCAGGCGAGGCAATCATTTGAGAAACCAAGGCTGTTGAGTCTGCCAATAAGAATGCCGAGTCGAAAGCCTTAGTCAGGTCGATGAATACGGCTGCACAGTTATGTCTCTTATCGATGGTGGTTATGATATCGTTTAGGATCTTGAGAGTGGCTGAGGTGCACCCATGACCAGCTCTGAAACCAGATTGCATAGCGGAGAAGGTACGGTGAGATTCAAAATGGTTGTTAATCTGTTTGTTAATTATTAACTTGGCTTTCAAAGACCTTAGAAAGGCAGGGTAGAATAGATATAGGTCTGTAGCAGTTTGGGTCTAGAGTGTCTCCCCCTTTGAAGAGGGGGATGACCGCGGCAGCTTTCCAATCTATGGGAATCTCAGACAATACGAAAGAGAGGTTGAACAGGCTAGTAATAGAGGTTGCAACAATTTCGGCAGATAATTTTAGAAAGAGAGGGTCCAGTGGGGGAGGTTTGGGCGAGTTGCTGTGGGGAGCGCAGGGCTGTTGACCGGGGTAGGGGTAGCCAGGTGGAAAGCATGGCCAGCCGTAGAAAAATGCTTATTGAAATTCTCAATTATTGTGGATTTATCAGTAGTGACAGTGTTTCCTAACCTCAGTGCAGTGGGCAGCTGGGAGGAGGTGCTCTTATTCTCCATGGACTTTACAGTGTTCCAGAACTTTTTTGAGTTTGTACTATAGGATGCACATTTCTGTTTGTAAAAGCTAGCCTTAAATTTCCTAACTGCCTGTGTATATTTGTTCCTAACCTCCCTAAAAAGTTGCATATCACGGGGGCTTTTTCGATGCTAATACAGAACGCCACAGGATGTTTTTGTGCTGGTCAAGGGCAGACAGGTCTGGATTGAACCAAGGGCTATATATATTCCTAGTTCTACATTTGTTAAATGGAGCATGCTTATTTAAGATGGTGAGGAAGGCACTTTCAAAGAATAACCAAGCATCCTCTACTGACGGGATGAGGTCAATGTCATTCCAGGATACCCCGGCCAGGTCGTTTAGAAAGGCCTGTTCGCTGAAGTGTTTTAGGGAGCGTTTGACAGTGATGAGGGGTGGTCGTTTGACCGCAGACCCTTTACGGATGCAGGCAATGAGGAAGTGATCACTGAGATCTTGGTTGAAAACAGCAGAGGTGTATTTGGAGGGCGAGTTAGTTAGGATGATAGCTATGAGGGCGCCCGTGTTTACAGATTTGGGGTTGTACCTGGTAGGTTCATTGTGAGATTGTGGTTGTTTTCCTAAGCCAGGATTAAGATACGGATAAGCCATCCGGGTTGGCAGAATGTGCTAAAGCAGCAAACTTAGGGAGTAGGCTTCTATTGTTAACATGCATGAAACCAATTATTTTACGGTTACAGAAGTCAACAAATGGGAGCACCTGGGGAATAGGAGTGGAGCTAGGCACTGCAGGTCCTGGATTAACCTCTACATCACCAGAGGAAGAGAGGAGAAGTAGGATAAGGGTACGGCTAAAGGCTATAAGAACTGGCCGTCTTGTCAGGACCCGGTGAGAGAAACAGTCACTAATAGTCGGCAGAACCCAGAAGATGAGGCAGACTCAGCAGTACTAGAGATGATGATTTAATAAAAGGACAAGATCTTCAGGCAAAGAATGTAAATCCACCACGTCCAAAATAAAGCCAAGAGGCACAAAATGGATATCCTCCAAAATGCAAAGAAACTCCACAAAGTGGTAAAAACAGCAGGGAAAAACAAACCTCAAAAGACTACTCAAAAATACACAAGAACTAAACCAGAGAACCTCTGGAAAATCCAATAAGAGAAAAATATGTTCACAACAAGGCTTGGGCTGGGGCTGGGTGCTAACATACAAACACTGAGCAAAGAACTGAGGAACACACAGGGTTTAAATACCAACAAGGGAACGACACACAGGTGCAAACAATAATAGAGCAAGGAAAAAACAAAAGGTTCAAAAAAGGTGCAATGGGGACATCTAGTGACAAAACCAGAACAGTCCTGGCCAAAACCTGACAGAATCCCCCTCCTAGGAACGCCTCCTGACGTTCCTACCAGCCTTCTCAGGGTGGAGGGCCCTGAACTGACGAATGAGGTCAGGGTCCAGTATGTCCTTGGCAGGAAGCCAGGAGTGCTCCTCGGGACCGTAGCCTTCCCAGTCCACCAGATACTGCCAGGACCGCTGCACCCAGCGGGAATCCAGTATCCGGTGGACGGTATAAGCCGACTGGCCTCCGATGACACGGGGCGGAGGGGGAGGTCTGCCTGCCGGGATAAGGGGAGAAAAAACAACAGGTTTTAATAAAGAAATGTGAAATGTTGGATTAATCTTAAGGGATCTGGGTAAGTGCAGGCGAAAAGTAACGGGATTGACTCTCCTGGCAATCTTAAAGGGACCGATGAATCTCTGGGACAGCTTGCGAGACTCCACCCGTAGCGGTAAGTTTTTTGTTGAGAGCCATACTCTCTGGCCGGGGTACAGGGTAGGACCGGGACGGCGACGTCTGTTGGCTTGTCGCTGGTACTGCTGTGAGGAACGCAGAAGATTAAGACGGGCCTTCTTCCACGTAAGCCGACAGCGTCTGATGAACCTCGAGGCTGAAGGCACTCTGACTTCTGCCTCCTGGTCCGGGAACAATAGAGGAGCATAGCCAAACTGACACTCGTGCGGGGATATACCAGTGAAGGAGGAGCACAAGGTGTTGTGCGCGTACTCGGCCCAAACAATGAAGGATGACCATGTGGACGGGTTGTTGGAAACCATACATCTGAGGGTGGTTTCCAGCTCCTGATTCATCCTCTCGGTTTGGCCGTTGGACTCTGGATGGTACCCTGAAGATAAACTGGCCGTGGCCCCTATGAGTTGGCAGAAGGCCTTCCAAAACCTTGAGGCGGACTGGGGACCTCTGTCGGAAACCATATCTTGCGGAATGCCAAAGACTCGGAACACATGGTTAATCACCAACTCAGCTGTTTCCTTGGCAGAAGGTAATTTGGTCAAGGGAACAAACCTGGCCGCCTTAGAAAACCTGTCGATGATGACTAGGATAGTAGTATTACCATGGGACGGAGGAAGGCCAGTAATAAAGTCCAACGAGATATGGGACCATGGTCGGTGGGGAATAGATAAAGGGTGAAGGAGTCCTTGAGGGCGGAGGTGAGAAGATTTGCCCTCACAGCACACGGGACAGGCCTTGACGAAAGTGGCAACGTCTTCTTTTATGGTGGGCCACCAGAACTTACGCTGAATGAACTCCAAGGTGCAACCTACGCCCGGGTGACAGGTGAGGCGAGAGGAGTGCCCCCACAGAAGGACTTGGGATCTTGCTGCCTTGGGAACAAACAACCGATTGGCAGGACCTCCCTTAGGACCCGGTTCGATGGCTTGAGCTTGTCTCACGGTATCCTCAACTTGCCACGAGATTGGAGCCACGATCTTAGCGGCAGGAAGAACAGTCATGTCAGTATCTTCTCGAATGGCAGGAGAGTAGACTCGTGACAAGGCGTCCGGTTTGAGATTCTTCGACCCGGGTCTATAGGTGAGGATAAACTGGAATCGGCTGAAGAAAAGAGACCATCGAGCTTGTCTGGAGTTCAACCGCTTCGCCTGCTGGATATACTCCAGATTTTTGTGGTCCGTAAGCACTTGAAATGGTTGAGAAGCCCCCTCGAGCCAGTGTCTCCATTCCTTCAATGCCATCTTAACCGCTAGGAGTTCACGATCCCCCACATCGTAATTCCTCTCGTCCGGGGTAAGCCGGTGAGAGAAGAAGGCGCAAGGATGAAGTCTCTTGTCTTCACCCCTCTGAGACAGGACAGCTCCAACACCAACCTCTGATGCGTCTACCTCCACCACAAAAGGTTCATCCGCCGTCGGAAGTGTCAGGATGGGAGCAGAGAGGATGCGCTGCTTGAGTCCTTGGAAGGCCGTCTCAGCTTCTCTTCCCCACAGACACCTTGTGTTGCCACCCTTGGTTACAGCTGAGAGAGGGGCTACCACCGAGCTGAAGTTCTTGATGAACTTGCGGTAAAAGTTAGTGAAGCCCAGGAAACGCTGAACTTCCTTAACGGACTTGGGGGTGGGCCAATCCGCTACCGCCCCTACCTTCTTGTGGTCCATCTGGACTCGACCGGGTTCCACTACAAATCCCAGGAATTGTACTCGAGAGGAATGGAATTCACACTTTTCCGGCTTATTGTACAAATGGCTGTCTAGGAGGCGTTTGAGCACTTGTCTGACATGCTTAGTGTGTTCTTGAAGGGAGCTCGAAAAGATGAGGATGTCATCCAAGTAAACAAACACGAAAATGTTAAGCATATCCATAAGCACATCGTTTATGAGCGCTTGGAACACAGCCGGGGCGTTGGTCAGGCCGAAGGGCATCACCAAGTATTCGTAGTGACCAGTAGGCGTGTTGAAAGCGGTCTTCCACTCGTCACCGGGTTTGATCCGCACAAGATGGTATGCGTTCCGTAGGTCAAGCTTAGTGAAGACCACTGCTTCCTGGAGCAGCTCAAAGGCTGTGGCCATAAGGGGTAGCGGGTAGCGGTTACGGACGGTTATGGCATTAAGTCCCCGGTAGTCGATGCAAGGACGTAATCCACCGTCTTTTTTGTCCACAAAGAAAAACCCTGCTCCTGCCGGCGAGGTGGATGAACGCATGAGGCCTGCTGCCAGAGCGTCCTTGATGTAGGTATCCATAGCAGCTTGTTCGCGAGGAGATAGGGAAAAGATCCGACCCCTGGGGGGGCAGGTGCCCGGAAACAGGTCGATGGGGCAATCGTAAGGTCTATGGGGTGGTAGTTTGGTGGCCCTCTGTTTGCTAAATACCGGTTTGAGGTCATGGTAACACTCGGGAACTCGAGACAGGTCAATGGATTCTAGAGACTCGGGAGGGCAACTCGGGGAACTTGGGAAGATACAAGTGGCTTGGCACGTAGGACCCCACTGCTTGATAGTGCCCACAGACCAGTCGATGTGAGGGTTATGGCTGTGAAGCCAGGGGTATCCAAGGACGAGAGGGAACTCGGAACACGAGGTCAGATGAAAGTTCATCACTTCCTGGTGTTGGGAAACTAAAAGTCGCAAGGGGGTAGTGACACGAGTGACAAGTCCAGATCCCAAAGGGCTTCCATCCAACGTAGTAACCCTTATGGGGTCACTTAGAGGTTCAGAGGGAACGCCATTCTCCTTCGCCCAGACACCATCCATGAAGTTACCTGCAGCTCCAGAGTCTACCAAGGCTTGAAGGGGAAGCTCGTGGTTGTCCCAGGAAAGGGTAACTGGAATGAGCAGGCGGGAGTTGGATGGATGGGAGGAGGTTATGTTTCCCGTTACAGTCCTCCCAGGCCTGCACGGGAGAGTGCGTTTTCCCTGGACCCCGGGACACGTGGAGAGCAAATGGCCCGGTTTGCCGCAATATAGACAGCATCGCTCCCTCATCCGGCGGTCTCTCTCAGCCTGGGAGATGCGTCCAACCTGCATGGGTTCCGGTGGAGTCAGCGAGGATAAAGGTGGAGACTCGGAGCTGGGACCGATAGGAACTAGGGTGAGAGATCTACGGTTGAGCTCTCTCTCTCTCAGACGCTGGTATATGCGTGAAGCCAACTTGATCAGGGACTCGAGGTTGTCCGGTGGTTCCCGAGTGGCCAGTTCATCTTGGATGGTGTCGGAAAGACCCTTCAAAAAGCACACTGTGAGCGCCTCGTTGTTCCAGCCACTCGCTGCTGCCACCGTGCGGAACTGGATGGCATAGTCCGTCACGCTGCGCCGACCTTGGCGGAGAGTTAGGAGCTGTTTGGCTGAGTCAGGACCGCTGGTGGGATCTTGAAACACTCGCTTGAATTCTTCAGCAAAGGTAGAGTAGCTGGCACAGCATGGACTTTGAGCATCCCACACAGCAGTAGCCCTGGCTAGGGCTTTTTCCGAGAGCAGGGTGATGATATATGCTATCTTGGACCGGTAGGTGGGAAACGACGAGGGTTGCAGCTCGAAGGAGAGAGAACATTGGGTGAAAAACCCCTTACAAACACTCCGATCACCTGAGAACCGTTGGGGAGGCGGCAGACGAGGTTCAGCCAGGGGGTTAACTTCCACGGGCACTTGAATCTGATGAACTGGAGCAGAAGCGGTTTCAGGGGAAAGTTGATCAGAAATCTGCTTTATGGAAGTCATCATCTCCGACAGAAGTTGAGAATGTCCAGCCAGTAAGGCCTCTTGCTGAACCAGAGCAGCTTCGTGACGTTGCACAGTCCCCTCGTGGTGGGACAGCATGGGAAAAAAGTCCTGGGTACTGGCTGCCTCTGGGTTCATTATAATGGCTCAGTGTTTCTGTCAGGACCCGGTGAGAGAAACAGTCACTAATAGTCGGCAGAACCCAGAAGATGAGGCAGACTCAGCAGTACTAGAGATGATGATTTAAGAAAAGGACAAGATCTTCAGGCAAAGAATGTAAATCCACCACGTCCAAAATAAAGCCAAGAGGCACAAAATGGATATCCTCCAAAATGCAAAGAAACTCCACAAAGTGGTAAAAACAGCAGGGAAAAACAAACCTCAAAAGACTACTCAAAAATACACAAGAACTAAACCAGAGAACCTCTGGAAAATCCAATAAGAGAAAAATATGTTCACAACAAGGCTTGGGCTGGGGCTGGGTGCTAACATACAAACACTGAGCAAAGAACTGAGGAACACACAGGGTTTAAATACCAACAAGGGAACGACACACAGGTGCAAACAATAATAGAGCAAGGAAAAAACAAAAGGTTCAAAAAAGGTGCAATGGGGACATCTAGTGACAAAAAAACAGAACAGTCCTGGCCAAAACCTGACACGTCTAGCACGTTCGGAACAGAGAGTAAAAGGAGCAGGTTTCTGGGCACGATAGCATAGATTCAAGACATAATGTACAGACAAAGGTATGGTAGGAAGAGAGTACATTGGAGGTCAACCTAGCCATTGAGTAATGATGAGAGAGATATAGTCTCTAGAGACGTTTAAACCGGGTGATGTCATCGCATATGTGGGAGGTGGAACAACATGGTTGGTTAAGGCATATTGAGCAGGGCTAGAGGCTCTACAGTGAATAAGACAGTAATCACTAATCAGGACAGTAATGGACAAGGCATATTGATATTAGGGAGAGGCATGCGCAGCTAAGTGAATCGTATGGGTCCGGTGAGGGGTTGGGCTGGCTGGGGACACAGCGATTCAGACAGTTAGCAGGCCGGTGCTAGCAAGCTAGCAGTTAGCGGGCCAGGGCTAGCAAGTTAACAGAAGGGCCTTAGAGGGATGTCCCGATGGGGGAAAGTCTGTTTTTGCCTCCTCGTGCGGTGACGTCAATAGACCAGTAGTGGAAATAGTAGGGTTCCAAGTAGCAGAGAGGTCCAAGTCCAATTGGCAAAACGGGTATAGTGGTCCAAGAAACTGGCTGATGGATCAGCTAACAGTCCCAATTGCTCTAGATAGCTAGGAGGCCACGGTTAGCAGAATGGGGCTTTAGGGGACATCGCGCCTGAGGGGCCTGTTGGAATCCTCAGGCAGATTATGTCGGTATTCCAGTCGTGAAGGATTGGTGGTGTTCCGTGCCCCGTACCGGCAGTAGAAGGGGTTCGGATATTGTAGCCGAGGAGTGGGCTTCAGGAGTAGCCCAGGAGCCCTTGCCGGGAGGTGGGCATAGCATGGGCTAGCTCCAGGCTAATTGGTGCTTGCTCTGGGAAGGAAACGTTAGCCAGGAGTAGTCAACTCTGGTTGCGGTTAGTTAGCTGCTGTAACGATCTGAGTGTCGGGAGGTGCGAAGTCAGACGCAGGAACAGCAGAGCTTCAATATGTAGAGTCTTTTAATACTCAACTTGCAAACACAATGTCCAACACGGACATAATGGGTGTCACACACAACGGTCCAACGACACGAATAAACGAACCCAGTCCACAATAATAATATCCACTCCCGAAATCCAAAAGCCACAATGAAACAATCCCGCACAAAGAAGCGTACGGGCTGGCTGACTAATAAAGCCACACTAATTAACAATTTACCTCAACACAGGTGTAACAAATAAACACATAAGGAGGGGGAGGAAAAAGAGTCAGTGGCAGCTAGTAGGCCGGTGACGACGACCGCCGAGCGCCACCCGAACGAGAAGGAGAGCCTGCCTCGGTTGAAGTCGTGACAGCTGCGATGGTCCAGATGAAAAGGTTCAGAGTTTGCGGTAGGAATCAGGGGATATGGAGAGAAAAATAGGTCCGGTATGCTCTGGTTTGAAACGCGTTGTACAAATTGGCGAGAGCTTTCCGAGCTAAAGGTTAGCTGATGACCGCTAGCAGTGGTTAGCTGACTGATAGCTGGTAGCTAGCTAGCTAGCTAGCTTCAGTTGAGGAGTTCCAGTTCCGATGTAAGTAGAAATACTTTAGGGAAAAAAACAGATCCACACCACATTGGGTGAAGCGGGTTGCAGGAGAGTATTTTGAAGTTGCGGTTTAGGAAAAAATATTAAAAAGAATGCGAAGGAAAATAAAAAGGTATGTACATGGGACAAGACAAAGACAAAGACGTCTGATTGCTACGCCATCTTGGATTGAGTATGTGCAAAGTTTTAGACTAATCCAATGACGCATTGAATTTCTGTTTAAAATGTTGTGTCAAGACTGCACAAATGTGTTTTCATGTTCAAAATTGTGCACTCTCCTTAAACAATAACATGGTATTCTTTCACTGTAATAGCTACTGTAAATTGGACAGTGCAGTTAGATTAACAAGAACAATGTCCTGGGAAATGTTCTTGTTACTTACAACCTCATGCTAATCGCATTAGCATACGTTAGCTCAACCGTCTTTGGAAGGGACACCGATCCTGTTAAAGAAAACTCTATCCAAAACAATATTTTGTTATTTGTTTCATTTGTACATTGTTGATATAGTCCCAACATGTTACGCATGTGAGAAATCACCTTTTCAAAATATATAACTTACAAAATACAGAAATACAGACAGTCTGATGCATTTTGCATCGTGTGATGTTGAGTTTTGCATCATATGATGCAAAATGCATATCGGTACCATTTTTGGAGTGTGTGGTTTGACCTGACAAGGGATCGAACCCCCAACCTTCCAATCTCAGGGTGGACAAGGCCACTGAGTTGGTGAGTTGTATAATGCTCAGCGGGGGGGGGGGGGGGGGGGGGGGGGATATATGGTGTGTGTGTACTGTATGAGAGAGAGGGCAAGTAATGTGGCAAGGAAGCAGTAGTGGGTTTGGTGCATGCAGGTGCTTGTTTGGTGTGTGTGGTGTGGGGAAGAGGGATTTCCCCCTGTCTTTATTGACTTCGTAGTAATCTAGCTTTCCACTTGTCAGAACCTGAAAAATACCTATTACATTAGCATGTGATTTACTGTCAACGATCCTCTCATTTCTAGGCCAGGCATAGCCTCGGCTCCCAGGCTTCGCTCACAATGTTCTCGGAAGCCGGGTGAAGCTCATATTGGAAAAGTACGTATTAGTGGAGTGCATATTCCTAGAAGCTGTGATTGTTAAAAAACAAACATCCCTCTTCAGAAGTGCAATTTATCCAGAGGAATCTCATTTACAGTGCTAGCATTGCTAGCATGCTATATTTTAGAAAATTGGCATTATTATTCTTATTTTTTGTATATAATTTGGTTGTAATGACACTACCCCACCTGGGAAACAGTGAAAATTATTGGCTGTTCGGTTTCGAATCTCCACCTGTGAACATGCCTATTCCATAACAGCATCTAATGGTTTTAATGCAGCAGTAGCTTCATTAGGCAGGTAGCCTAGTGGTTAGAGCATTGGGCCAGTAACTGAAAGGTTTCTAAATCAAATCCCCGAGCTGACAAGCTGGTAAAAATCTTTTGTTCGCCCCAGAACAAGGCAGTAAACCCACTGTTCCTAAGCCGTCATTGTAAATAAGAATTTGTTCTTAACTGACTTGCCTAGTTAAATAAAAAATCACATCAAATACATTGAGTGTACAAAACGTTAAGAACACCTTCCTAATATTGAGCTGAATATTCAGTCAACATTTCTATCTGTTCTTGATTATGTTGATATTATTTATCATAGTGCTACCTACTACTCTTAAATCTTTGGATGCCATCTACCATTTATTTGTATTTATTTTTTTATTTCACCTTTATTTAACCAGGTAGGCAAATTGAGAACACGTTCTCATTTACAATTGCGACCTGGCCATAGTGTCCTTTGTTTTGTTACAGGCGACAGGTGTTGATTGTGGACTACAGGAAATGGAGGACCGAGTACTCCCCCATTCTCATCGACGGGGCTGTAGTGGAGGAGGTTGAGAGCTTCAAGTTCCTTGGTGTCCACATCACCAACAAACTAACATGGTCCAAGCACACCAAGACAGTCATGAAGAGGGCACGACAAAACCTATTCCCCATCAGGAGACTAAAAAGTTTGGGCATGGGTCCTCAGATCCTCAAAAGGTTCTACAGCTGCACCATCCAGAGCATCCTGACAACTTGCATCACTGCCTGGTATGGCAACTGCTCGGCCTCAAACCGCAAGGGACTACAGAGAGTATTGCGTATGGGCCAGTACATGGGGCCAAGCTTCCTGCCATCCAGGACCTCAGAGGGAGGCCCTAAAAATTGTCAAAGACTCCAGCCACCCTAGGCATACACTGTTCTCTCTGCTACCGCATGGCAAGCGGTACCGGAGAGCCAAGTCTAGGTCCAAGAGGCATCTAAACAGCTTCTACCTCCAAGTCATAAGACTCCTGAACACCTAATCAAATGGCTAACCAGACTATTTGCATTCCCCCCCCCCCCCTCCTCTTTTACACTGCTGCTATTCTCTGTTATTATCTATGCATAGTCACTTTAATAACTCTAGCTACATGTACATATTACCTCAATTACCTCGGCTAACCGGTGCCCCCGCACATTGACTCTGTACCGGTGCACCCTGTATATAGCCTGCTATTGTTATTTTACTGCTGCTCTTTAATTATTTGTTACTTTTATTTCTTATTCTTATTCCTAATACATTTTTTTAGGTTATTTATTTTGTATTTTTTTTTAACTACATTGTTGGTTAGGGCTTGTAAGTAAGCATTTCACTGTAAGGTGACCTGTTGTATTTGGCGCATGTGACAAATAACATTTTATTTGATATTCATCACCACATCCTGTATCAAAAGGTTGGCTGGAAATCGCTAAAGACCTGTATATCTCTACATTACTCCCTTTTTGTTTACAAGGCCCCACTTCATGAATTTCCTTCTTATCTAACTTTGCTGTTGAAGTATTGACACCTGCGTAGCCTAACCCGTTCGTTCACAGGATCAGTTAGCTCTTTAGGTTCCTAGGGTCTCCACTGAGCTATGGTAAATCTGCTTTTAGTTTTAATGTACCGTATTGCTGGAGCAAAATTCTAAATACATGTAATCTTGACGTTCTGGTCCCGTTCGGTAAATGTAATGTATTCATTGGGGACTTATTTGTGGAGGAAAGTAACTGTTCTTCTGTGTAATTTGGGATGTTTTATTTGTGCTTACCTGTCACGTTCCTGACCTGTTTTCTGTTGTTTTTGTATGTGTTTAGTTCGTCAGGGCGTGAGTTGGGGTGGGCATTCTATGTTATGTGTTTCTATGTTGGGTTAAATGTGTTGCCTGATATGGTTCTCAATTAGAGGCAGGTGTTTGACGTTTCCTCTGATTGAGAACCATATTAAGGTAGGCTGTTCTCACTGTTTGTTTGTGGGAGATTGTTCCTGTGTCTGTGTCTACCACACGGGACTGTTTCGTTTGTTCGTTCGTTTGGGTAGTCTGTTCCTGTTTCATGCGTTCTTCGTGTTTATGTAAGTTCTTATGTTCAGGTCAGTCTACGTCGTTTGTTATTTTGTAATCAATTCAAGTGTTCTTCGTGTTTCGTCTTTATTTAAATAAATCAGTATGTCATCATACAACGCTGCGTTTTGGTCCTCCGACCCTTACTCCTTCTCTTCAGACGAAGAGGAGGAGAGCAACCGTTACATTACCATGACTTTTTTTGTATTTTAATGTGTATATACACTGTTTATATATATATATATATATCGTGTATAATGTGTATATTTATGTTGTATTATACATGGCACATTTGGGAAAAAGAGACCTAGGTCTCAACATGTCTTCCCTGTTAAAGCTCCATGTCTTAAACACCACATACCAGGAATAGTGAGGGCATGTCACTTGAACCGTGTGGTGTATGGAAGGAAGAAGGGAAGCGTATCTGTGTTACTGCTATTTGATGGAGTTTATCCCGACACATGTAAAGCTGGGAAATATGAGATACGCGGTGAGAGCTTTTGTGAACGGGCTGTTATGCAATGTCTTAATTGTTTGGCCACGTGGCAAGTGTGTGCAGACTGAATAAATATGATGTTGAAGAGTCAGTGGATACACAGTGCTGCAATTGTTTATGAGTTCCAGGAGTGCCCCGTAAGGGTGAAGGAGGTCGAAGCAGCAAGAATCAGGGCTGTCCCTGATGGAGAAAGGAGAAGATGGAGGGAAGCCAGAGAACAGAGAAGAGAGAAAAAGAGTGCGGACAAGATAAAGATTTCAGAAGGAAAGTGCCTCAAATGGCCAAAGCCTTGAAACGTGTCACTCCCCTCTCGGCATTAAGCAGAAGCCAGAAGTGTTATTTAGCTGAGATGAGCCAGATAAAACACCACACTCTTAGAAAAGAGTGTTCCAAAGGGGTTCTTTAGCTGTTCCCATAGGAGAACCCTTTTGGGTTCCAGGTAGAACCCTCTGTGGAATGGTTCTATACTGACCAAAAATATAAACATAACATGTCTTTACAGGTCCCATGTTTCATGAGCTGAAATAAAAGATCCTAAAAATGTTCCATATGCACAAAAGCTTATTTCTTTAAAATTCTGTGCACAAATTTGTTTACATCCCCGTTAGTGAGCATTTCTCCTTTGCCAAGATAATCCATCCACCTGACAGGTGTGGCATATCAAGAAGCTGAGTAAACAGCATGATCATTACACAGGTGCACCTTGTGCTGGGGACAATAAAAGGCCTCCCTAAAATGTGCAGTTTTGTCGCACAACACAATGCCACAGGTGTCTCATGTTTTGTGTGCAATTGACATGCTGACTGCAGGAATGTCCACCAGAGCTTTTGCCACAGAATGTAATGTTAATTTCTCTTCCATAAGCCGCATCCAAAATAGTTTTAGAGAATTTGGCAGGTGGTCCAACCGGCCTCACCACCGCAGACCAAGTGTAACCACACCAGCCCAGGACCTTCACATCCGGCTTCTTCACCTGCGGGATCGTCTGAGACCAGTCAACCTGATGAAACTGAGGGATATTTCTGTCTGTAATAAAGCCCCTTTGTCATGTGAAATCCATAGATTAGGGCCTTATGATTTTTTTCTTCAATTGAAGATAATGTCCTTATATGAACTGTAACTCAGTTAAATCTTTGAAATTGTTGCATGTTACGCTATATTTTTGTTCAGTATACATTTTACCTGGAACCCATTAAGGTCCTTCAAAGGGTTCTCCTTGGGAACGGCTGAAGAACCCTTTTAGGTTCTAGATAGCATGTTTTTTTCTAACAGTGTACAACACAGCATTATCTGAGGCAACTATGAAGTGACTGATAAGAAAATGATCACAGAAAGTTAAACTCACTATATTGTAGTCTGCTCGAAGTGATATCATATGGTCTTGAATGACAGACTGTTAGCCAGCAAGCTAGTGAATAGCTGGATCTGGGTTCCAAGATTATATTTGGTATTTGAGCTCAAACCTGTACAATTTCTGGGTTTATGTGCAAATATTTAGCATATTAATTATTTAGTCATATCCAGCCTCATATGCTGTAGTACAGTGGTTCCCAAACTGTAAGTCGGGACCCACTTGTGGGACACGGAAGGGGTCCAGGTCGGTCACGGGATAAATATTTTGGTGTATAATTTTTTATTTTATTTTTGTTAAGTTTTCCGTATGGAAAAATGCTTTCAGTGTAAACTTAAAAGACTAAAACTAAATAGAAAGTATGTAGAAAAGATAATGGACCAATATATTTTTTAATAGTGGCCTATAATCTTTGAGAATTTACAATCACCAAAGTAAAAGCCATGGTAATCAGGCTCCCATTGATTTTGTTATAATATTTGAGCATAGAACACAGAATTAGCCGCGTCAAAATGCGTGCATTTGCTGGAAATTTGCTTAAAAACTGCTAAATTGTCTCTCAGCTTTATGGCAAAAATGTATTGAATTTCAGAAAATTGCCTTTAAAACTGCAACATTTTCTTTCAGCTCCTTGGCAAAATGTGTACAATTGCAAGAAATGTGCCTGGACAGAATATCTTGCCCAGGGCCCGGACAGAATTCAGCCCCGCAGACCACCTACCACGCCCAGTGCCACGCCCACCCCCTTTTGATCCAGAAAAAAACATTGCATTGTTACAAATAAATTCATAATTATACAGTACATTTCTTATAAGAAGCCATACTCAAATCTACATCCAGTGAAGTTTTTTTAAAGAAGAGGTTATTATTAATAAAACATTTACCGCTCAACCCTTTTGGTTTGCAACTCAAAAGACACATCAATTGGTGGGTCACGGAGCAAAAAAGCTTGGGAACCCCTGCTCTAGTTTGAACAAGAAATTGATTTGAGAGTGCTGTGATTATTTATAAACGTGTGTGTGAAATATGGGGGTAAGCAGGAAGGGGCTTGTTGGGCTTCATGGATTTCCTGAATGCTGTACAGACGGACGGGAGTGGCGGCAGGATGTATCCTGCGCTGGCTGGTGTGGGGACCTCCTCAATCTGCTGGCCATGCTGCTGCCAAAGCAAAAACGATCCGCGGGCTTCCCTCTCCGGCACGGGACTCATCCGCCGCACTGTGGCATAATGTTACTGTTGGATGTTTGGGGGTTGGAGGAGACTCCTGTGACACGAGTCTGTTTGTGGAGAGTGCCTTGACACTATTGCTGCTGCTCACTGTAAGATTTCTTGCTACATTTAAAATGTTTTCTACTTATTTGTGTGTTTGTTTGTTTGTTTGTTCATTTGTTCATTCATCCATTCATTCATTCATCCCATCCCAATGCTGTGTTCACTGTTAGCCTGGTTGTCCAGTCTGTTTGTGCTTTAGTCAACTGCATTTGCTCATGGTCATGCCAATCATGACAATGTATGGCATTACAACAGTTGAAGTAGTGCCTTGAGTGGCTACATTACTAACAGTATCGGGCCAGGCTAGTACAGTCAATGTACCGTTCATTGTACTGTTCTTTTCAAGTTTTTGCCGTGTGGACGGCTGAGGTTTAGCTGAAACAGTTTCGGCTAGTAGTCTATCAGTATGGACCCTGGTGACCTCTGACCTGACGTTCACTCTGCTTTTCGGTACAGTGATTCAATTGGTATAGCCCAGTGGTAACAGACCCAATTAAAGACTTCTCTGTTGAGTGTCAAAGAACATCATCGGATAGCTAACGAGTTTAGCAAAGAAGTTTAACATGCTCATTGCTTGGTCAAATGCTGTAGTTGCTCTCTTGCAATGTTTCAACAGGTCTCATCTGTAACCGACGGAACTAGCTTCTCTGTTTGTGGAATAGCGTTCTTTACAATCGCCCGCCCAGTCATGCTTTCCAAAGCAGCACCTATACCATGTGCATCAAGGATGTACGCGAGAACTCAATGTCCTACACGCTAACTCAATCACCGCAACCAATAGGGCCAGAAGTTCTTCCTGGCCAGGTCATGTGGTCAGGAAAAATTCCTGGCCCTAACCATAACTCACTTTTTCACTCCAACTCAATGTCCCATGCATGGGAATCCTAGTGATTGTCTGTTTCCTTGTCTGACTAATTCCAACTGCAGGTCATTGGGTTCAGTCAGTCTGTCTGTGGCACATAGCACTCTCTTTCTCTCTCTCCATTTTCATCTTTTAAGAGGGAGGAAAATCCATCAGGCACAGCTGTGGGGATGACCTCATGTGACCAACAAACACAACTCAGACAGACATTGGCGCGCATATACCTAACACACACAGACACTAACAAACTAACAAATGCACACATGTACTGTATACCAGGGGCGTAGGCATGGGTAAGCCAGGCCTTCCCAATCAGGTTGAGAAAAAACTAAGAAATAATACATGTTCTTAGGGTGATGGACCATTCTTGATACACACGGATGAACTGTTGAGCGAGAAAACCCCAGCGACGTTGCAGTTCTTGACACACTCAAACTGCTGCGCCTGGCACCTACTGCCATACCTTGTTCAAAGGCACTTCAATATTTTGTCTTGTCCATTCACCCTCTGAATAACACACATGCACAACGCAATTGTCACAAGGCTTAAACATCTACACTGATCGAAGTGGATTAAACAAGTGACATCAATAAGGGATCATAGCTTTCAACTGGATACACCTATGCGATGGAAAAAACTGGTGTTCCTAACGTTTTCTACACTCAAGGGTATAGTATAAATGTATTTAATTTTCTGCTCATATTCACAAAAAGTCAGAGGTCATATGAAGAAAGGAACCAAAAGTTGTCATTCAGTTTAAATTAGGACTCATGTTACTATACTCCCTATTCTTTTGTACTCGTCACCTTCCTTCTCCCCTGTCCAGTCACCTTTTAATATCTCCGTGTGTGTGTTTACCTCAGTCCCCAGTCAAGCTCACGCTAATCTACTGTGTACTGATTCACCTGAATGCTTCCAAGCTCAAGAGCATCCCGAGCTAATCTGAATCACTCTCGCCCAAAGTGAATTAGGTCCAATAGTCCTCCCCACTGCTCCACTTTCTGATGGATGCCCCATGACTGGCTGGCTGCTGATATTTCTGGACT
The DNA here is from genome assembly GCF_029448725.1 of Salvelinus fontinalis. Lineage (NCBI taxonomy): Eukaryota > Metazoa > Chordata > Actinopteri > Salmoniformes > Salmonidae > Salvelinus > Salvelinus fontinalis. Next base: position 50,415,653 of record NC_074697.1, read on the forward strand.
GTTTGTATCACAACAACCTTCATCAAGAACTGTCTCTGTTCTGTCACAGCTAAATATAGGCATTGGAGCCTCTTCAGAGATCAGGTCAGAACAGCACACCAGAGGAACTTCAGGACTTCAATGACCCCTTAAAACCACGTGGAAAACTCACTAGGGGTGGAAGAAGCCCGCATCAAACTACACTGAACCAAAAAATAAATGCAACATGCAACAATTTCAAAGATTTTACTGTTACAGTTCATAAAAGGAAGTCATTCAATTAAATAAATTCATTAGGCCCTAATCTATAGATTTCACATGACTGAGAATACAGATTTACATCTGTTGGTCACAGACACCTTAAAAAAAGGTAGGGGCGTGGACCAGAAATCCAGTCAGTATTTGGTGTGACCACCATTCGCTTCATGCAGCGCGACAGATCTCGTTCACGTAAAGTTGATCAGGCTGTTGATTGTGTCCTGTGGAATGTTGTCCCAATCCGACTCTTTTCTCTGTATACATCAATGATGTTGCTCTTGCTGCGGGCGATTCCCTGATCCACCTCTATGCAGACGACACCATTCTGTATACTTCCGGCCCTTCCTTGGACACTGTGCTATCTAACCTCCAAACGAGCTTCAATGCCATACAACACTCCTTCCGTGGCCTCCAACTGCTCTTAAACGCTAGTAAAACCAAATGCATGCTTTTCAACCGTTCGCTGCCTGCACCCGCACGCCCGACTAGCATCACCACCCTGGACGGTTCCGACCTAGAATATGTGGACATCTATAAGTACCTAGGTGTCTGGCTAGACTGCAAACTCTCCTTCCAGACTCATATCAAACATCTCCAATCCAAAATCAAATCTAGAGTCGGCTTTCTATTCCGCAACAAAGCCTCCTTCACTCACGCCGCCAAACTTACCCTAGTAAAACTGACTATCCTACCGATCCTCGACTTCGGCGATGTCATCTACAAAATAGCTTCCAATACTCTACTCAGCAAACTGGATGCAGTTTATCACAGTGCCATCCGTTTTGTTACTAAAGCACCTTATACGACCCACCACTGCGACCTGTATGCCCTAGTCGGCTGGCCCTCGCTACATGTTCGTCGTCAGACCCACTGGCTCCAGGTCATCTACAAGGCTATGCTAGGTAAAGTGCCGCCTTATCTCAGTTCACTGGTCACGATGGCTACACCCACCCGTAGCACGCGCTCCAGCAGGTGTATCTCACTGATCATCCCTAAAGCCAAAACCTCATTTGGACGCCTTTCCTTACAGTTCTCTGCTGCCTGCGACTGGAACGAATTGCAAAAATCTCTGAAGTTGGAGACTTTTATCTCCCTCAACAACTTTAAAAATCTGCTATCCGAGCAGCTAACCGATCGCTGCAGCTGTACATAGTCCATCTGTAATCTACCCACCCAATTTACCTACCTCACCCCCCATACTGCTTTTATTTATTTACTTTTCTGCTCTTTTGCACACCAGTATCTCTTCTTGCACATGATCATCTGATGATTTATCACTCCAGTGTTAATCTGCTAAATTGTAATTACTCGATGTATTGCCTACCTCATGCCTTTTGCACACATTGTATATAGATTCTCTTTTTTTTCCTACCATGTTATTGACTTGTTTATTGTTTACTCCATGTGTAACTCTGTGTTGTTGTCTGTTCACACTGCTATGCTTTATCTTGGCCAGGTCGCAGTTGCAAATGAGAACTTGTTCTCAACTAGCCTACCTGGTTAAATAAAGGTGAAAAAAAAATATATATACATCCTCTTCAATGGCTGTGCGAAGTTGCTGCATTTTGCCGGGGACTGGAACACGCTGTCGTACTCGTCAATCCAGAGCATCCCAAACATGCTCAATGGGTGACATGTCTGGTGAGTATGCAGGCCATGGAAGAACTGGTACATTTTCAGCTTCCAGGAATTGTGTTCAGATCCTTGTGAAATTGGGCTATGCATTATCATGCTGAAACATGATGTGATGGCGGCTGATAAATTGCACGACAATGGGCCTAAGGATTTCAACGCCGCATCTCTGTGCATTCAAATTGCCATGGATGAAAAGCAAATTGTGTTTGTTGTCCATAGCTTATGCATGCCTATGCCATAACCCCACCACCACCATGGGTAACTCTGTTCACAACGTTGACCTCAGCAAACAGTTGAAACCGGGATTCATCCGTGAAGAGCACACTTCTCCAGCTTGCATTTGCCCACTGAAGTTTGTTACGATGCCGAACTGCAGTCAGGTCATGACCCAGTAAGGATGACGAGCACGCAGATGAGCTTCCCTGAGACAGTTTCTGACATATTGTCACGCCCTGATCTGTTTTACCTGTCCTTGTGCTTGTCTCCATCCTCTCCAGGTGTCGCTTATTATCCCCGGTGTATTTATCCCTGCGTTTCATGTCTCTCTGGGCCAGTTCGTCTTGTTTGGCAAGTCAACCAGCGGTTTTGTGTCTCAGCTCCTGCTTTTTCCAGTCTCTCTTTTCTCGCCCTCCTGGTTTTGAGCCTTGCCTGTCCTGACTCTGAGCCCGCATGCCTGACCACACTGCCTGCCCCTGACCTCGAGTCTATCGCCTGGTACTCTTTGGACCTGGTTTATGAACTCTCACCTGTACCCGACCTGCCTTTTGCCTACCTACCGACCTGCCTTTTGCCTGCCTTTTGCCTACCCCTACAATAAATATCGGAGCTCAACCATCTGCCTCCTGTGTCTACATTTGGGTCTCGCCTTGTGCCCTTATACATATAGTGCAGAAATTCTTCGGTTGTGCAAACCCACAGTTTCATTAGCTGTTCGGGTGGCTAGTCTCAGACGATGCCGCAGGTGAAGAAGCCAGATTTTGAGGTCCTGGGCTGGAGTGATTACACGTTGTGCAGTTGTGAGGCCGGTTGGGCATACTGCCAAATTCTCTAAACAACGTTATGGTAGAGAAAACAACATTATGGTAGAGAAAACAACAACACTCCCGACCCCTCCTGTCTCAGCCTCTAGTATTTATGCAGCAGTAGTTTATGTGTCGGGGGGCTTGGGTCAGTCTGTTATATTTGGAGTATTTCTCCTGTCTTATCCGGTGTCCTGTGTGAATTTAAGTATGCTCTCTCTAATTCGCTCTTTCTCTCTCTCGGAGGACCTGAGCCCTAGGACCATGCCTCAGGACTACCTGGCATGATGACTCCTTATTGTCCCCAGTCCACCTGGCCGTGCTGCTGCTCCAGTTTCAACTGTTCTGCCTGCGGCTATGGAACCCTGACCTGTTCACTGTGGTTACTATTATTTGACCATGCTGGTAATTTATGAACATTTGAGCATCTTGGCCATGTTCTGTTATAATCTCCACCCGGCACAGCCAGAAGAGGACTGGCCACCCCTCATAGCCTGGTTCCTCTCTAGGTTTCTTCCTATGGAGTTTTGCCTAGCCACCGTGCTTCTACACCTGCATTGCTTGACCCCACGGGGTGAGATCTTGCGTGGAGCCCCAGATCGAGGGAGATTATCAGTGGTCTTGTATGTCTTCCATTTCCTAGTAATTGCTCCCACAGTTGATTTCTTCAAACCAAGCTGCTTACCTATTGCAGATTCACTCTTCCCAGCCTGGTGCAGGTCTACAATTTTGTTTCTGGTGTCCTTTGACAGCTCTTTGGTCTTGGCCATAGTGGAGTTTGGAGTGTGACTGTTTGAGGTTGTGGACAGGTGTCTTTTATACTGATAACAAGTTCAAACAGGTGCCATTAATACAGGTAACGAGTGGAGAACAGAGGAGCCTCTTAAAGAAGAAGTTACAGGTCTGTGAGAGCCAGAAATCTTGCTTGTTTGTAGGTGACCAAATACTTATTTTCCACCGTAATTTGCAAATAAATTCATTAAAAATCCTACAATGTGATTTTCTGGATTTTTTTTCTAATTTTGTCTGTCATGGTTGAAGTGTACCTATGATGAAAATTACAGGCCTCTCTCATCTTTTTAAGTGGGAGAACTTGCACAATTTGTGGCTGACTAAATACTTTTTTGCCCCACTGTAGCTCTGGTGGACATTCCTGCAGTCAGCATGCCAATTGCATGCTCCCTCAAAACTTCAGACATCTGTGGCATTGTGTTGTGTTACAAAACTGCACATTTTAGAGTGGCCTTTGAATGCCTCCAGCACAAGGTAGACCTGTGTAATTATTATGCTGTTTAATCAGCTTTATGATACGCCACACCTGTCAGGTGGATGTATTATCCTAGCAAATGAGAAATGCTCATTAACATAACATTTTAGATTACTCCCTGCACCACACACACAGCTCTCAGCCCCAAGTCAGATAAGGACACATCTGCTCTGCATTACCCACCAGACTACAGAGGGCCCCTTGACTCCCACAAAACCCTTCTCCTCTCTCTCTTTGTCCTTACTCTCCTCCTCCTTTCCATCCTCTCCTATTTTCTTCTTTCGCTCTCATTCATGTCTCTTTCCATCTTCTCCTGCAATACCACTGGCTCCACTGTCTAAGATCCCAACCTGGTCTCAGAGCATTTTAGATGGTTATGTGTATAAATCTGAGACACATTTAGTATATATTACATTTCGTATAGTATGTATTAATTTGTGGATGTCCATCACCCATTTATTATGATATGTTACGAACTAGAATGTGTATTATATGTTATGAATTTGCAAAACATACTACATGTTAAGAATTTACAAACGTATGATATGTTATGAATCTAGCTAGGTGGCTACTGTCAGCTAGTTGGCTAATGTTAGCTAGGCAAGGGGTTAGGGTTAAGGTTATGTTTAAGTTTAGGAGTTAGGTTAAAGGCTGAAGGTTAAAAGAGTTAGGGGAAGAGTTAGCTAACATGCTAAGTATACTGAACAAAAAAATAAACGCAACATGCAACAATTTCAACGATCTTACTGAGTTAAAGTTTGTATAAGGAAATCAGTAATTTGAAATAAATTCAAATTCATTAATCTATGGAATGCAAAAAACTGGGCAGGGGCGCAGCTCTGGTAGGGCATAGGCCCACCCACTGGGGAGCAAGGCCCAGCCAATCAGAATGTTATTTTTTTTATTACAGACAGAAATACTCATCAGTTTCATCAGCTGTCCGGGAGGCTGGTCTCAGTGGTTCCCGCAGGTGAAGAAGCCGGATGTGGAGGTCCTAGGGTGGCGTGGTTACATGTGGTCTGCGGTTGTGAGGCTGCCTCCAAAAGCTGGAGGCAGCCTCACAACGTTGGAGGCAGCTTATGGTAGAAAAATGAACAATCATTTCTCTGGCAACAGCTCTGGTGAACATTCCTTCAGTCAGCATTGCACACTCCCTCAAAACTTGAGACATCTGAGGCTTTGTGTTGTGTGACACAACTGAACATTTTAGAGTGGCCTTTTATTGTCCCCAGCAAAAGGTGCACCCGTGTAATGATCATGCTGTTTAATCAGCTTCTTGATATGACCTGTCAGGTGTATGGATTATCTTGGCAAAGCAGAAATGCTCACTAACAGGGATGTAAATAAATTTGTACACAACCTTTGAGATAAATAAGCTTTTTGGGCGTATGGGAACTGTATGGAATCTTTCATTTCACCTCATGAAACATGGGACCGAAACTTTACATGTTGCGTTTATGTTTTCGATCAGTATAGTTGCAAAGTAGTTCAAAAGTAGTAAGTAGTTATAAAAGTTGCTAATTTGCTAAAATGCTAATGTTGTCCGTGATGAGATTCAAACTCCCAACCTTTAGGTTGCTAGACGTCATGTTATACGTCGACCCATCCACCCACCCGACTTTAGTTTTGCCTTAAGCAACCATACCAAATTTAACATATCATACTTATTTGAGTGTCCCGGATTTACATTTACTATGTTACGTTTAGTCTATGAGACCCTCCATCAAGGTTAATTAGTGTAGGAGTGGAGCTTTCGTACCTGGCTGACCACTCCTGCCCAACCTTGTGGTGATGATGGTAGTTGTGTGGCCCAGTCTCGCTACCCCTGCCCACGCCAGAGTTCTTCACACTCCTCACCATCTGCGGAGCTCCGCTCTCTGTTACACGCCTGGAAAAGTAATTCTCAATGTCTGGCACAGCCTGTTGATTTCTCCAAATGCAGATATTATAGCATGCATGCAAGGCTTGTACCTCACCTAGGTACTTGTAGATACCTAAATACTTTGTGTGGAAGAGTGATCACTAAGGGATACCTGTTACTAGTCGAGATATTCTGCAGGCACCTTTCAGTATGTTGATGACAATGGAACAGACATGATTCACAAATCGAGACTATTCTAACTGAAACCACCAAGACGGCATGACCCTAATGCAAAAGATCACCATGTTTACGACGGTCATGTTCATTAGGGCATGCAATGGAATGTTTTGTAAAAGGTCTTTCTGACACCTCCTAGGACAGTGAGAATGTCCTTATTACTCCAATTGGATAGAACAAAACATTGTTTGCCTACATGTACACATGTACAGTATTTCTATTGTAGGCCATTTATATTCATAACACTCAACATTGTAGCTGTATCTGCAAATATTTGTCTTACTTTTTAACACTGCACTGTTGGGAATGGGCTCGTAAGTAAGCATTTCACTGTAAAGTCTAAACCTGTTGTATTCGGCGCGTGACCAATAAAATTTGATCTGCTAAATCTTATCCTGCGCTCCGTGGCAGGTAGCCTAGCGGTTAAGAGAGTAACCGAAAAGTCGATGGTTCGAATCGCAGAGCCAGCAATGTGGGAAAATCTGCTGTTCTGCTCTTGAACAAGGAAGTTAACCTCTCCCCGGGAGCCGATGACGTGGACGTCGATTAAGGCAGCCCCCACACCTCTCTGAATCAGAGGAAAACACGTGTGACCCGATTTAGGAAATGAGGCGTATGTCGCAACTCACGACTTCACAGGAGAGCCGTTTGAACGTAAATCATTTTTGTGTTTTTTTGGGGGGCAGAAATGCCTTCTCGAACATGTGAACTTTCATGTGCCTTAATAACAAACTTGTATGCCATCTGTAAATACTAATAAAATTGATAATAATTACGATCCTTGTTGGTTAAGCCACAGAAAAAGTTGGCAACCTTCCCACTAGCCATGATTGGCAGAGATAATGAGTGGGCTGGACATGCCGAATTGGTCTGCCATTTTGAAGGCTGCTGTCTATTTGAGCTCGTCAGTCTGTGTTGGTAATCCTGTCGAACGCGGCTTTAAAAAAAAACATTGTGTAGTGGAGCTGCAAAAGTGCTGCTCTCCACTTTCTGGAGGACCAAATTTTGAAATCAGTGGAATTTGAGTATGATAGCTAAAGAGATGGAGATTAGTTCCGGATTACATATTCAAACTAAAGGCAACCGTAGTATGGCACTCCTGATAGGGAGATGAGTCCATCATGCATGATGATGTATACAGGTAAGAGAGTCTTGCGTTAGCTAGCTACATTTTCAGATATTACACGTTTCAATTTTGACAAAGTGGATTCATTTCAAAGCTAAAGTGTACTGTTAGCTAGCTAATGTTAGCTGGCAGGCTCCCTAGCTGACGTTATTATTTGTTTCCCAGAGCCGTTTGCTTTTCTAGTTAGAGCCTAATGTTAGCTAGCTAACATTGGACCTGGTTGGTTAGCTCCATAGCACTGTGGCATTGCTGGCACTTTGTGAATTGTTGTTTAACTAGCTAATGTTAGCTGGCTGGCTTGTTAGCTAACGTTCTGTGACCTGTGTGTTCTTAAGCTTATTTTTTTTACCTAGCTAGGTTCATTGTTTCGCTAGCTACACTACCGTTCAAAAGTTTGGGGTCGGAATCCCGGAGTCGCCTCTTCACTGTTGACATTGAGACGGGCGTTTTGCGGGTACTGTTTAATGAAGCTGCCAGTTGAGGACTTGTGAGGCGTCTGTTTCTCAAACTAGACACTCTAATGTACTCTTGGTCAGTTGTGCACCGCTGTTTCCCACGCCTCTTTCTATTCTGGATAGAGGCTGTTTGCGTTGTACGAGATCTTCAGTTTCTTGCAAATTTCTCACATGGAATAGCCTTCATTTCTCATAACAAGAATAGACTGATGGGTTTCAGAGGAAAGTTCTATTGTTTCTGGCCATTTTGAGCCTGTAATCGAACCCACAAATGCTGATGCTCCAGATACAACTAGTTTAAAGAAGGCCAGTTGTATTGCTTCTTTAATCAGAACATCAGTTTTCAGCTGTGCTAACATATTTGCCAAAGGGTTTTCTAATGATCATTTAGCCTTTTAAAATTATAAACTTGGATTAGCTAACACAACGTGCCATTGGAACACAAGAGTGATGGTTGCTGATAATGGGCTTCTGTACGCCTATGTAGATATTCCATAAACAAATATGCCGTTTCCAGGTACAATAGTCATTTACAATGTCTACACTGTATATCTGATCAATTTTATGTTATTTTAATGTACAAAAGGTGATTTTCTTTCAAAAACATGGACATTTCTAAGTGACCCCAAACTTTGGAACAGAAGTGTATATCTCTTAAGCTAAAGTGTACTGTTAGCTAGCTAGCTAACGTTAGTTGGCTGGCTCCCTAGCGGACATTACTATTTGTTTTCCCAGAGCTGTTTGCTTTCTAGTTAGAGCCTAATGTTGGCATTGTTGGCGCTTTGTTCATTGTTTAACTAGCTAGCGTTAGCTGGCTGGCTTGTTAGCTAACATTACGTGATGTGTATACAATACCCGTTGAATATGGCCGGTGTCAGTAAACGTCTGCAAAATAGCGTAATGAAATTGTTGCCAGCAGAACTGGTTAGGTTGTTTTCATGTTATCCAGAGGTAAACAAATCATCGGTCAGAGCGTCAAGTGTGCGCTCCGAGAGTGAAACAAGATGGGTGGGGCTAAAGCTTAAGAGGGTGTGAACAATGCTGAATGGGTGTAGACAAAGAAGATCTCTTCACTCGATACCAAAACGTTCAAAGGCGATTTTCTCAAAAGTGAGTTTACAAGTTGATCAACTTTCAAACCAGAATTACTTTTCCATTTTCCATTTTCTCAAATGCAGTGTATGATATACCATTTTGTAGCTCTGAGTCTCTACTTTTATCCAATGTAAAAAACACCATTTCACATTTTGCTACATGAGACCAAAACCAGGTATTTTGTCACAAATATGTTGCTACTACTCTCAATAACATTGTTGCCCTGAATTTAAAAGGGGCTTTCGACAAAGGTAAGTGGGAATAAGTTGTGAATGACTACTTTCTGGAGGACAATCATGCCATGCTGACTCTCTCTTACTCTGAAAATGAATCAGTCGATGAAGAAATCCCTGATTTTGGTAAAAACATTTTCATTGAAGACGACATTGTAGATTAACCTATGTTTATGAAGTGTGTGTAACGTTAGTGATGTTTTCTCAGTATGCCATTTCGCATTGCTAGTTATAGCCTAATGTTAGCTAGCTAACATTTAATCTATTTGGTTAATTTTAGCTAGCAATCGGTCTGTATTGCTAGTAATGTAACTATGGATTGGGATTTTAGTTTTTTTTTTTTTAGCTAGCTAACGTTAATGTGACGTCTAAACAAAAGACCCCAAGTTAAAGCTTGTTGTTAGCTAGCTAACGTTAGATGAGGTTAGATGGCTGGCTTGCTAGCAACATAAAGATTAACTTACATGTATAAAGTATGTGTAACGTTAGTGATGTTTTCTCAGAATGCCATTTCACATTGCTAGTTATAGCCTAATGTTAGCTAGCTAACATTGAACCTATTTGGTTCATTTTAGCTAGCTAAGTCACAATTGGTTTGCATTGCTAGTTAAAGCTTGCTGTTAGCTAGCCAGCTGACGTTAGATGGCTGGCTAGCTAGCTAACATTACGTGTATGAACTGTGTGTAGTGATGTTATCTCATAATGCCATTTTGCATCTATTGTATAATAATGCTAAAATATTGGAGTCTGGAAAGTGTCTTTCAGCATCGGTAGAACATGCCTGACTCTCCTCCACCAGTCATACAAGGAGAATGGTCTAATGCCTTCCATCAAAAAGAGAGCTGGCCCAACACAGGTTACACCTGAAGCATGAGGACTTGCAGCGAGTGGTGAACTTCCTCAACAACTACGCAGAGGATAATGCAATAGTATTACCAGGACGCCACCCAAGGCACAAAGACTTTGGTGGAAAGCTGCTGCCATCCCATGTGACAAAAGCAGCAGTGTGACATCTCTACAAGGAATCGATGACACCAGTTGGTATGTAAAGCATGAACACATTTTGATAATTTGACCTCCAACATGATTGGCACTACTTTTATTGATCTCACATACCACAGCTGGTTGGACTGGAGGATGGTACGGTGCTGGTGGAAAGCTATAGCTGGCAACACCTGACTCCGTACTTCAGGCCGCTGCCACAGATCAAGCAGTAGCAGCACTTCAAGTGAGGTTATTCTTCTTATCTAAACTTAAGAGGTGAATTGATGAGGTGCAAGGTTGTATTGTTTCTTTTTTAGTTATTTCCTGTTTTACAGCTTCGATGCTCTGGAGCCTGATGTTGTTGTCGCCAAGGAGCGTTTGGACTCAGTCGGGACCAGGTTTCAGCTGTTGCGCAAGGCTGACATCCTTCCTCCCATATATGGTCTGCTTGTACAAGCACCACCTGGACTGGACACAGCCAGACAAACGTATCTTTTTGAGAAGATCAGGGAGTTTTGCGACGAAGAGGCTATGGACATCACATGCCCTGCACCAAAAACAAGGACAGAACAGAAACAGGCTCTCCAAATATAGATTCCCTTGTTCATGCGTGGATCGGCAGGACCAGTTATCAGCACTATCTGCAGTGCCTCTATTAAAATGAATCTCTCCTAACACACACTCCATACCTTGCTGCTACTATTTTTTCGATCCTGCTGCTCAGCCACTTTACCCCTGATTGTATGCAGATAAAACTACCTCATCCATCACTACTGTCCGTGTACATACTGTATATTATTTTATTTATACTGACACTATGTATTTCTGATATTGCTACTATGCAAATAACCATTTGGCTGTCCGTTTACACTTTCTGTAGAGACCCATCCACTTAGCAAGACAGCAAACTATTGATATATAAAATGAACATGTTGTCGTAACATGATTTTGTGACATACCATAAAAATATCATGTGACCGTATCAAGTGTCCACTGCATGCATCTGTTTATGTACTGTACATGTGCACCTCACTCTGGATTAAACTCAGGTTGCATGGCCTTAATTTATGTATGGAATACTATGTGATAAGTGTGTGTGTAACAGTATATAAAGTATGCTAATGTACTGGTGTGAAGGCATTTGGGCAGTATCTGTACATTACTTTACTATTCACATTTTTTGCTACTTTTACTTTAATACATTTCCAAATAAAATAATGTACTTTTTATTCCATACATTTTCCCTGACACCCAAAAGTACTCATTACATTTTGACAGGGAAATTGTCCAATTCTCACACTTATCAAGAGAACATCCCTGGTCATCCCTATTGCATTTGATCTGGCAGACTCACTAGACACAAATGCTTTGTATTTAAATTATGTCTGAGTGTTGGAGTGTGCCCCTGGCTATCCGTTAATAAAAAATAAAAAAACTATTGGTCTGGTTTAATATAAGCAATTTGAAATGATTTATACTTTTACCATGATACTTAAGTAAATTTGAGCAATTCCATTTACTTTTGATACTTAAGTATTTTTAAAACCAAATACTTTTAGACTTTCACTCAAGTATTTTACGGGTGACGTTCACTACTACTTCAGTCATTTTCTATTAAGGTATCTTTACATTTACTCAAGTATGACAATTTAGTATTTTTTCCACCACTGGATGTGGCTGGGGGTTATAGCATTTCTTTCAATTGATCAATCAATTTAGACAAGTGTGTCTGGTTAAGTGTCATCTAATATTTCAAAAATATTTTTTTATCTGGACACTTTCTGTTTACCTGGGATTTTTCCTTATTGTAGGCTACTACCACTTTTAATCTTTACTACACTACTCACTGTTTAGCACATGACCTCACATGTGATTCCTTAAAGAGATGGGTGGGGCTAAGGCTTAAGAGGGTGTGAACAATGCTGAGTGGGTGTAGACAAAGGAAAGCTCTCCAGTAGGTACCAAAACATTCAAAGGCCCTTGTCTCAAAAGTGAGTATACAAGTTTAGCAACTTTCAAAGCAGAATCCCTTTCCCATTGTTCCTAAAAAAATACAGTGTATGATATACCATTTTGTAGTTCTGAGTCTCTACTTTTTACCAATGTCAAAAACCCAATTTCAAATTTTGCTACATAACACCGATTTGAGCCGGTCAGTCACTTTTCGGTTGAATGCATTCAGTTGTGCAACTGACAAGGTACCCACTTTCTCATATTAGCGTGGTACCATGAGGTGAAGACATGGCCATTGCCTATAGAATTAGAATATCCATTCTAGTAATTCAAATTATACGGCCTAATTCTTAACCCCTGCCTACTACATTAGCACCTTGTGACACCTCTCTGGGGCACAGTGAGAATGAATGGCGCATGGCCTGTAGACTCCAGCTAGTTAAGTGAATTAGAAAGGGGAGATGCCAGGTCAGGACACTGTCCCCAGATAGCTACCTCAGGACAGGAGGCAGGCCAGGACTGCTCGACAAGACTGCTCCTAGACACTGATCTCTGGTCAGTTTAGTGTTTTCCTCCCAAACGGAAAACTGATCCTAGATTTGTATTGGGAGGCCAGGCCATGATACCATGCCATTGTTTGAGGAGTAAAACTGTCAAAGATTTAGAATTCTATTTCTACGAATGCCACGGCCCATCCATTTGGACTACAACCTTTCAGACTTTTATTTACGTAAGTAGTTCCATGAGTAATGACGTAAAACATGAGAGACCGTCCTGTTAATTACCTGGCTTGTTCATGTATTTAATTGAACCATTACTAATCCAGGTTAATCTCCTTGAGGTAAAAGCCAGAGAGAACAAAATAAAATAACTCAAAAGGCAAACCATGCCAGAGCAAATCAGTGTTTTGTGTTTCAAAGTCTGGGTGTTTCGATGTTTTCTTGTTGCATACTTCATTAAGCTTCCTTAAAAAAACATGATCCTACAATTTCCGTGCCCCCACTGAAATCGAATTAGCATAATAACAAAACCCCATCTACTTAAACTACAGATATATATTTTCTTGCATGGGCAATCCACCACATCCTCCGGAATCGCCCTTCCGCTCCTGCGGTAAAAGGTGGCAGAGCTAGAGGGGTGTTTGTCAGACCATGAGACATCCCGAAAGCGGTCTTCTCATAAAAATGTCTAGTGTCCGAACAGTTTAGCTTAAAAATGATTATGATCACTCTATTGAAAGATGAGACTCATGAACACGATGGCACCTAAAAGCCTCACAAGACTCATCTGAAGTCAGCACAGCCTATTCGGCCAACTTCTGTCTGTAGCGTCCGAACGGTTTGGGCAGCACACTAATATGACCCCGCTGTGGACAGCTGAGAAGCTCACAAACACGATGGTCTTTTCCGTTTTTCCGTCTGAAGGTACCAGTTAACCATTTTTAATTGGTACAGTGCATTTGAAAACCCTTCGATTTTTTCCACATTTTGTTAGGTTACTGCCTTATTTCCCTCATCAATTTACACACAATACCCCATAATGACAAAGCAAAAACAGGGTTGTAGAAATATTGCAAATGTATACAAATAAAAAACGGAAATATCACATTTATATAAGTATTCAGACCCTTTACTCTGTACTTTGTTGAAGCACCATTGGTAGCGATTACAGCCTCGAGTCTTCTTGGCACACCTGTATTTGGTGAGTTTCTCCCATTCTCCTCTGCTGATCCTCTCAAGCTCTGTCAGGTTGGACTGTCGCTGCACAGCTATTTTCAGGTCTCTCCAGAGATGCTTAATCGGGGTTTAAGTCCGGGCTCTGGCTGGGCCACTCAAAGAAATTCAGAGACTTGTCCCTAATCCACTCCTGGGTTGTCTTGTCTGTGTGCTTAGGGTCGTTGTCCTGATGAAAGGTGAACCTTCGCACCAGTCTGAGCGCTCTGGGGCAGGTATTCATCAAGGATCTCTCTGTACTTTGCTCCATTCATCTTTCCCTCGATCCTGATTAGTCTCCCAGTCCCTGCCGCTGAAAAACATCCCCACAGCATTATGCTGCCACCACCATGCTTCATCGTATGGACGGTAACAGGTTTCCTCCAGACGTGACGCATGGCATTCAGGCCAAAGAGTTCAGTCTTGGTTTTATCAGACCAGAGAATCTGTTTCTCATGGTTAGAGAGTTCTTTAGGTGCCTTTTGGCAAACTCTAAGCGGGCTGTCATGTGCCTTTTACTGAGGATTGGCTTCGGTCTTGCCACTCTACCATAAAGACCTGGTTGGTGGAGTGATGCAGAGATGGTTGTCCTTCTGAAAGGGTCTCCCATCTCCGATGTCAGAGAGACCATAGGGTTAAAAAAAAAGTAACCTATATTTAACTAGGCAAGTTAGTTAAGAACACATTCTTATTTACAATGACAGCATACCCCGGCCAAACCCAAACCTGCCCTAAGGGACTCCCAATCATAGCCGGATGTGATGCAGCCTGGATTCAAACCAGGTACTGCAGTGATGCCTCTCGCACTAAGATGCAGTGTCTTAGACCACTGCGCCACTAGGGATCCCCACTTGTGTTCTTGGTCACCTCCCTGACCAATACCCTTCTCCCCCGATTGCTCAGTTTGGCAGGGCGGCTAGCTCTACGAAGAGTCTTGGTGGCACCAAACTTCTTACATTTAAGAATGATAGAAGCCACTGTGTTCATGGGGACATTCAATGCTGCAGAATTTTTTTAGTACCCTTCCTCAGATCTATGCCTCGACACAATCCTGTCTCGGAACTCAACGGACAATTCCTTCGACCTAATGGCTTGGTTTTTGCTCTGACATGCACTGTCAACTGTGGAACCTTATATAGACAGGTGTGTGCCTTTCCAAATGATGTCCAATCAATTGAATTTATCACACGTGGACTCCAAGTTGTAGAAACACCTCAAGGATGATCAATGGAAACAGTATGCATCTAAGCTCAAATTTCAAGTGTCATAGGAAAGGGTTTGAATGCTTACGTAAATAAGGTATTTGTTTTTATTTGTTATAAATTTGCAAACATTTCTAAAAACTAGTTTTCGCTTTGTCATTATGGGCTATTGTGTGTAGATTGATGAGGGGGAAAAATTATTTAATCCATTTTAGAATAAGGCTGTAACGTAACAAAATGTGGAAGGGGTCTGAATACTTTACGAATGAAGTGTATGGAGATAGTTTAGTGCCTAAAATAAGGGGATAAATACACATGTTTTCTTATCTTCCTTATATCTCTGATACACTTCAGAAAAAAATTATTTAGTTGGACCATCTATATTACTCCATATCGTGAATCTGTTACGCAATGCATTTCTATTAACTTATAGGAGTAATGCCAAATTCAATGTTTCATCCAATAATTGTTTCATATATTTTTTTGATACCTTAATGGGTCTTAAACTTCAAAATCAAAAAGCTAAATGATCCTTGGTATGACCATCTTAAAACAATGATGTATGTTACCTTAGAATTCAATTCAATTAACAGGTGCCTTGTTAAAAGTTAATTTGTGGAATTTCTTTCCTTCTTAATGCGTTTGAGCCAGTCAGTTGTGTTATGACATGGTAGGGGTGGTATACAGAAGATAGCCCAATTTGGTAAAAGTCAAAGTCCATAATAAGGGAAGAACAGCTCAAATAAGCAAAGAGAAATGACAGTCCATCATTACTTTAAGACATGAAGGTCAGTCAATCCAGAACATTTCTAGAACTTTGAAAGTTTCTTCAAGTGCAGTCGCAAAAACCATCAAGCGCTATGATGAAACTGGCTCTCATGAGGACCACCACAGTGTGTTTGTGATACCCAGAGTAGGTGAACAGATGATCTCCGCAAAGGCTGGGCGATATGACGATATATATCGTGTGACGATAGAAAAACGTCTATCGTTTCATATTATGCTCTATCGTTTATTTAGTTGTGTCGCAAATCACACTCTTTACGGCAATACTTTTTGTCAATTGGACGACGCTTTGCGTTCCGTGTGGAAGGAAATTTGCAACACAAACAACCATGGAGGAGAGTGAACGTGACACAGAGCATGGAGACACGGAGCTCCTACCTAAAAGGGGGGCTACAACAGTCGCATGGATGTGGTTTGGGTATGAAAAGTCTGACACGGACCAGAAAACCGTCCTCTGCAAAGTATGCTGCAGGCCAGTTCCGACAACTGGCTCAAACACCACTAACCTCTTTTACCACCTACGCAAGAATCATGTGAAACAGTACGGAGAGTCTACGAATGAGATCCAACAAAGTACAGTCGAGTGCTCAAAACAAAGTTGTAAGAGGCTTTTGCCCGCGGCACACCATATGGCAAAGAATTACGAAGATGGAAGAAGATAACAGCTGCCGTTACAACTTACATCTGCAAATACATGGCCCCAATTTACACGGTCGAGAAATGGGGGTTTCGTGAGTTGGTGCTAACACTCAACCCAAGGTACAAAATGCAAATTGATATGTGACACGTATTAATTCCAAATTAGCATGCAAAACAGGAAAGCCACCAAAAATATCCCTAGATATATTTTAGGCCAATATTTATTTTGTTTGCTACTATAGTTGAAGTGTTTTCTATTTACCTTTTTAGACTTCATATATTTATATTTTATTACACGCTTAATTGAACATTTCCACAAAAGTTCTAAATAAAAGGAGAAATAATCAAATATGAGTAAGTACCTTTTATTTGTTGAGAATAATTCAAAATCTAATAAGAAATAGGCCTTTACATGGCGTCATTTTATATAAACTATTTATTCATTGAATTTACAGAAAATGTGCTATATTGTGATATGTCTCGTTATCGGGATATGAGATTTTGGCCATTTCGCCCAGCCCCAATCTCCGCATGTGTGGTTCCCACCGTGAAGCATGGAGGAGGAGGAGGTGTGATGGTGCTTTGCTAGTGACACTGTCAGTGATTTATTTAGAATTCAAGGCACACTTAACCAGCATGGCTACCACAGCATTCTGCAGCAATAAGCTATCCCATCTGGTTTGTGCTTAGTGGGACAATCATTTGTTTTCAACAGGACAATGACCAAAAGCACACCTCCAGGCTGTGTAAGGGCTATTTGACTAAGGAGAGTGATGGAGTGCTGCATCAGATGACATGGCCTCCACAATCACCCAACCTTAACCCAATTGAGACTAGTTGGACCACAGAGTGAAGGAAAAGCAGCCAACAAGTGCTCAGCATATGTGGAAACTTCTTCAAGACTGTTGGAAAAGCATTCCTCGTGAAGCTGGTTGACAGAATCTCAAATATAATTTGATTCGTTGAACACTTGTTTGGTTACTACATGATTCCATGTGTGCTATTTCATAGTTGTGATATCTTCACTATTACGCTACAATGTAGAAAATAGCAATAATAAAGAAAAACCCTTGAATGAGTGTGTCCTTTTGGTACTACAGCTGAAGTTGGAAGTTTACATTCACCTTAGCCAAATACATTTAAACTCAGTTTTTCACAATTCCTGACATTTAAACCTAGTAAGAACTCCCAGTCTTAGGTCAGTTAGGATCACCACTTTATTTTAAGAATGTGAAATGTCAGAATAATAGTGGAGAGAATTATTGATTTCAGCTTTTATTTCTTTCATCACATTCCCAGTGTGTCAGAAGTTTACATACACTCAATTCGTATTTAGTAGCATTGCCTTTAAATTGTTTAACTTGGGTCAAACGTTTTGGCTAGCCTTCCACAAATTTCCCACAATAAGTTGGGTGAATTTTGGCCCATTCTTGAGGTCAATGTCCATTTGGAAGACACATTTTCAACCAAGCTTTAACTTCCTGACTGATGTCTTGAGATGTTGCTTCAAGATATCCACATTATTTCCCCTCATGATGCAATTTATTTTGTGAAGTGCACCAGTCCCTCCTGCAGCAAAGCACCCCCACAACATGATGCTGCCACCCCCGTGCTTCACGGTTGGGATGGGGTTCTTCGGCTTGCAAGCCTCCCCCCTTTTCCTCCAAACATAGTGATGGTCGTTATGGCCAAACAGTTCTATTTTTGTTTCATCAGACCAGAGGACATTTCTCCAAAAGGTACGATCTTCGTCCCCCATGTGCAGTTGCAAAACGTAGTCTGGCTTTTTTATGGCGGTATTGGAGCAGTGGCTTCTTCCTTGCTGAGTGGCCTTTCAGGTTATGTCGATATAGGACTCATTTTACTGTGGATATAGATACTTTTGTACCTGTTTCCTCCAGCATCTTCACAAGGTCCTTTGCTGCTGTTCTGGGATTGATTTGCACTTTTGGCACCAAAGTACGTTCATGTCTAGGAGACAGAACGCGTCTCCTTCCTGAGCGGTATGACGGCTGTGTGGTCCCATGGTGTTTATACTTACGTACTATTGTTTGTACAGATGCTCCCAAGGATGATCCAGACTTGTGGAGGTCTACAATTTCTTTTGATTTTCCCATGATGTCAAGCAGGAGCAGTGAGTTTGAAGGTAGGCCTTGAAATACATCCACAAGTACACCTCCAATTGACTCAAATTATGTCAATTAGCCTATCAGAAGCTTCTAAAGCCATGCCATAATTTTCTGGAGTTTTCCAAGCTGTTTAAAGGCACAGTCAACTTAGTGTATGTAAACTTCTGACCCACAGTGAATTGTAAGTGAAATAATCGGTCTGTAAACAATTGTTGGAAAAATGACTTGTGTCATGCTCAAAGTAGATGTCCTAACCGACTTGCCAAAACTATCGTTTGTTAACAAGAAATTTGTGGAGTGGTTGAAAAACGAGTTATAATGACTCCAACCTAAGTGTATGTAAACTTCCCATTTCAACTGTATATGTGGTTGTTATACCTACTTTCGTTAAATGCCCTGATTGTAAGTCGCTCTGGGTAATAAAGTCTGCTAAATGACTTAATGCCATCGAATGAATAAAGACACCGTTGTACAAGAAAATATAAAAATATCTACTTTATTACAGAGGTTCCAGAAAGTTTATTACCCTACTATACTACTACTACTTTACATGTATAACGTTATTGTTAAATCTAACAATACAAGTTTATAAATATTTTGGTACCCTTCCCCATATATTGTCCTCGGCACAATCCTGTCTCGGCGCTCAACGGACAATTCCTCCAACCTCATGGCTTGGTTTTTGCTCTGACATGCACTGTCAACTGTGGAACCATATATAGACAGGTGCGTGCCTTTCCAAATCATGTCCAATCAATTGAATTTACCACAAGCGGAATCCAATCAAGTTGTAGAAACATCTTAGACCATGTCATCATATACCACTAGAACTACTTTACATGTTTAATGCTATTGTTAAATCTCATTGATTCTATGGAGAGGGCCAACGGGTAACAGTCTAGTTTCAGTCATTGATAAGGTTGGATAGCCTTGCATTAAGGAAGAGTGAGGAATGTGGGCTGAGGTAATAGAACTGACAAGGAACTATTTTTTAACACACACCACCTAAGTTCCTGCCTAGCAACAGAGATGTATTGGCTGTCTAGATCTGCAAAGAGGAGACTCCGCCTAATAGGAGGGTATAAATACTTGTGCTGGTAGAAACATGTTTTTGTCTTTTCAGCTGTTTGACCCAGTGGGTGAATAAACTTGGTTTGAGCAATGAGTAGTGTTTAGTTTTTTTTCATTCTGTCAGAACCTAACAAAGGGCACGGGGGTAAATGAGAATGCAAAGCCCCATGCTACAGTATATTGGTGCTTTTGCTATCCCTGTCGTTCTTTAATGCGTTTATTTACTCATCCACTAAATTTGTACATCCATTCATTCTTCAATTGTTCCGTTGATAGTTCTTATATAACATTCACTCATGTTGTTCACCACATTGACGTTATAGTCAGTCGTTCCAACCCATCCATGTATTATTGCTATCATCAGATGTCTTACCATACATTATTTCCAGTGGAAGACAGGGTTGGTGGCGCGAGGTTCGAGGTTCATCTCGTCTCGCTGTTCCCCATCATGAGCAATAGAGAACAATTTGTTTTCTACATTGTGTTTCGGGAACTACATGCACGTAAGTAGGATCCAGGTGAAGTTCGGCGGCTGCAGGAAACACAACCTATTCGATTACAGATAGACCCAACTGCAGCCAATCCTGCAGCCAATCCAGGTAGAAAAATACACAATTGCAGCCTACGGGATTACAGAGCAACACAGCTGTAGCCTTATAGACTTACAGAGACACAGAGGAGTATAACGCTCTCAGGGACAGGCCCATTGGGATGGTGCTGGTGTGTGTTTGGAGGAGTGGGGGTTCTTGTTTAACATGGGTAGTACCTAGAATCCACATAACAACATTCGAAATGTTCAACAAAAGAGCAAAAACCCATGAGGTGGACAGAAATATATAGGATTATATGTAAAGAAGCAGATTTCCCATTAATAAGAAATACAAAAATATTGGACATGTTTCAGTTCAAATTCAAAAAGCACAGATATAAACCATGTTAAATAATCTTGACTTTTAAAACAAACAATGGACATTATATATTCAATAATTTACAGAGATTGTTTGTCAAAGTCTTCAGCAGCATGTATGACAGAAAATATGCCCTTTTTTTTGTGTGTGAACCTATTACAGTCCATGTTTTCCTGCAAAAATAAAATTAAAAATAAAATGAAAACGTCGAAAGCAACTTTACTGGCTTCCAAGCCTTTACAGAGGTGCCTCTACGGAAGAGACTGTTACAATGTAGCCCTACGAGTTGATATGATACCTCCAACCACATACACTTGGTGACAATGCCGTACCAGTGACAACTTTCCGTCGTCACAAAATAACAATGTTAGAAATCCACAGCAACATAGAGTTGCTCTGCCATTAGATCGGTGAAAGCCTTTACGGGTTTCAGCTAGACAGTTATACCGTGTCAGTATTAGTACCAACAGCTCAGATATGGGACTATTCCTGCCTGACTGGATGTTTAGATGACAACACTATTGACATTGTGTGTCTATATAACATGTAACACATTATTTAAGAGGATCCTCTAAAGAACCTATTTACAAACTACTAGAATGAAGCACAATTTGTTGCTGACAGGGACATGGAAGAACCCAGTAGCATGTAACAGAAGACAAAGTTCAAGTAACCCTAGTGACTACTGTAGCCATTTGGAGGCTTGGTATGATGCTGTGGAAGCATCAGAGTTGTGTGGTGGGGACACTGGCCTGGAAGCCAAACTGGCCAAATTGTAGATAAAATGTAAATGACCGTAACAAGAAACAAAAGCAACAAAAAGCCAATAAGTGATTTAAAAAAAAAAATAATATGACGTGGGGGACTGAGCAGGTTTGAGACTGGACAGTCCTCAGGTGAGACTGGGCAGGTTTGCCGCTTTGTTGCCTGAGGAAGTGGTGCGGTGAGGCGGAGTACCGTTGAGTAGTACCATACCGGTGCTAAGAGGAGGAGCTGGGTTACAGCATCAACACTGCAGGTCCGGGTTGTGAGGTCCAGGTTATGGATTGTGAGGTTTGGTTTACAATGTCCAAGCTGTGAAGTCTGGATTACAAAATCCGGATGAAGAAGTAAGGATTGTGAAATCCAGATTACAAGGTCTGGATTGTAATGTCCAGTAATAGTTTTGTCCCGTCTGGTTTGTGGGGCCTGACTGGTGAGGTCTGGTTGTGAATCTGTGAGGTCCATTCTATGAGGTCTGTTCTATGACAAGGAAGTCTAAATTCACAGGAGAGCACCCATCTTCATTCTGTTAGAGAGAAAAAAAGAGAAATTTTAGAAAAGAGATAGATTCCACCTGAAAGACGACAATACAAAGCTATGTTTATTGTGTGTGTGTGTGTGTGAGTGAGTGAGTGAGTGAGTGAGTGAGTGAGAGAGAGATGGGGAGGTGGGGGAATCAGCTCATCTTCATGGACTTACCAGGAACAGTGTGCACCCAGACAGTCTCTCTCCCTCCCTCAACTTTCCTGGGCTGTCTGGGTCTAAGAGGAAAGGGTTGACAAATCAGCATCACCGTTTCCCTGGCAACCAGCAGTAGCACACAGGAGGATATGGGGTGGGAGTGCTAGATTTGGGTGACCAAACCAATTGGCGTATAGGGGTAGGCATCTCCCTGCAACCTTCCCATATGCATCTCCCACTCAACCCCCCCCCACAAAGCACCCCTAAACTGTGTGTTTGTGACAGGGCTGTGGGAATGTCCTGTTCCTAGTCCTTCCCTCTAGCCTATCTGATCCAGTTATATGAATGAGGGAGAGAGAAAGAAAGACGGCTGCAGGCAATGACGTCCCTGTCTGTCCCCGTCTGTCTAGAGATGTGATTACACCGACGGGGACATCCAGCATCAGCAGCCCCATCCCGCTCATCACTCACCCAGAGCTGTCTCGCTCTCTCACTCACACACACACACACACACTGTGTGTGTATGCCAGCTATACCAAATCACTTTACAGCTATACCAAATCACACAAATTACAACTTGCACACACACCTCTGGCCTGGGTTCTAGAGCTATGGGCTGCTACAGTAGGTTGGTTCGCTGCAAACTTCCCCTTGCCATGCTGCTGCCCCCTCTCTTCATCCTCTCCCTCTCCCCCTCCTGGTGCTGAGGGGCTGGCACACTGTTCTCTCCATCTCATCTTTCAATGCATATTTTTCTGACAGCTGCTGCTTACCTAGAATCCAGGTCAGGTGCGTGCAGGGAGAACGAGAGGGTATGAGATTGACACACAGTGTCTGTCACACAGCTAGCTACAGGTTCCAGGTCACAACCACTGGACAGTGGAAACTAGTGTATCACCTGCTCTTTCCATGACAGACTGACCAGGTGAATCCAGGTGAGAGCTATAATCCCTTATTGACTTCACCTGTTAAATCCACTTCGAATCAGTGTAGATGAAGGGGAGGAGACAGGTTAAAGGATTTTTAAGACTTGAGACAATTGAGACATGGATTGTGTGTGTGCAATTCAGAGGGTTAATTAAGTATCTTTGAACGGGGTATGGTAGTACTGTAGGTGCCAAGCGCACTAGTTTGTGTCAAACTGCAACAGTGCTGGGTTTTTCACACAACAGTGGGGGGGGCGCAACTCAATATTAGGAAGGTGTTCTTAAGGTTTTGTACACTCGGTGTATGTTTGGACCTCCGGGGGTAGTACACCCCAATCTATTACAGAATGTAATATAATAGCCTGTAATGTGTCTACACTTGGTCTAGGTCAGGAATCTTCAACTAGAGGGCCAGAAAATTCTAAACTGCAAATTGATCGCAAGAAATCCAAATGGATATAATATTTTACCAAAACAGAATCATTTCAAACCTTGCTAACATTTGTATATGATAACATACTGTATATTTCTCTCTTATAAGTGGGAATACTTTGGAACAGATTTCCAAAATTAAAATTACTTGGAGCTGATTTGCTGGTGTTTTTACAGTCTTATGTCATTCCCCTTTTGTGTCATTTAAAAATAAAAAAAATTGCAAGGCCGAATGGTTGGGGAACCCTGGTCTAGGTGCTCTAGGATATAGGCTAGTTTGTCATCTGACTGTGAAATCTGATTGCAGATATCGGTGTCAATTGACAAGTGAATATAGGCCAAACGTTTATAAAAATTGTGGCTGAAACATGCTGCCGGAAGGGACGTGTACTCAGCAGGAGCTGGAGAGAGGTGGGATTGGGCCTCTGTGCAAAGCTGTAGGAAAAGAGGGAGTCCCAGCGTAGCGCTTGGGTCCTCAGCAGAGCTGGAGGAGTGATGTGGGTCCCATCTTGGAGGAGAATGAGAAACATCCTCACTCAGTGTACAGCCACATTTTTACGCCATGCAAGTACACAAGAACGCAATTAGGTACGCAAAATGGTGATCCTGCGTACTTGCATCAAGCTACAAATTGCTGGGCTGTACACATTTGCATATTTTTGCATTACAACAGCTAATTTCCTTAGCTTGTGTCGCTCTCAGAGCACACCCCAACACTCACAATTATAACAGATCCAAAATGTTTCGGTCAAATACATTTAAACTCAGTTTTTCACAAGTCCTGACATTTAATCATAGTAAAATTCCCTGTCTTAGGTCAGTTAGGATCACCTCGTTATTTTAAGATTGTAAAATGTCAGAATAATATTAGAGAATGAATTATTTCAGCTTTTATTTCTTTCATCACAATCCAGGAAATTTGGTTGTGCTATTAGATGAAGCAGTGTTAACACATTAAGTTGTTGTATAAAATATATATATATATATATCTGGCATTGAATTCACATTTAAACATTGTTATGCTTTTAAATGGTTAAAACATTGGGAATTCAATTCTGGCTGTCTGTCTGAGTGGGTGAAAATAGGTTGGAATGTCATTGATCAACGTATCTACCAAATACTACCCAATTCTCCCCGTTGAACTGACGTGGTGTGCCCAGTGAAATAGGCCTAAACATGTCTACAACATCATATGCAGATTCAGTGTGCAGAATGACATGCGCGCGCACACACACACACGCTATGGCAACACTAGTCAGGAGCTCCTTTTAAGGGATCAACGCCACACGAGAGCAGGGGGCAGAATTGCCAGGGCTTAGGCGTGCATGGGCGGCGGGGGGGGGGGGTTTACACTTTTAGCCTATGCACATCCCCAGTGAGGGGATAGCATTACCATCGCGCACAGATGAGCGACCACAAAATGCGTCGACATTCTCTCCAACCTACGTCAGACCACAGGTCATGTTCAGGAACCGGACATCTAGCACTCAATCACTTACTCAGCCCCACAGGACCAAATATCTGCACCGTCTCAAGTGTGTGCACACATAAGAGAGCACCACAACACACAGGCTAAAACATAAGCACACATTCAGTTGGCTAGGCCAAGCCTCGATATCAAGTCATATGCGTTTCTCTGTATTAAAGCCTGGAACTACATACAAACACAGCACTTTGTAACATCTCTGTCGGTCTGTCTGTCACACCACCAATACAACGCCATCCACTCATTTCAACTGTTAATGACCAACTATTGAAATATCTCAACTAAATAAATAGTAAAATGCTTGACTGAGAGTCTGAGACGTCAGCTAACCTATAGGCTACCGCTCATAGGTTGAGTCTAAACCATCTCCAAGATGTGCTCTAGCCTAGCGGCACTATGATAACATAAATTACTTTAAACCCTTTAGAACCCAGAGGGGCCGTCGACGGCCATTCTTTAAATACGTTTAGAGGCCGCAAACGGCATTTTCTGACAATGACTATGTGTGTCAATATCGCAAAATGAACTGGCTAACAACCTATTGTCGTATTTGCGTGGCTGTTGTCATCGACCAGCAACCGGAAACGGGGTATGCTGTCAGAATGACAGCGCCAAAGCAGTCACGGCGCTTCACTTTGGAAGAGGCTGCATCTATGTTGGTTACGGATATGGATTTGGACACGTCCTTGCACTTTGAAAGCACTGATGATTTCGAAATGAGTGAAATACAGTGGAAGTCGGAAGTGTACATACATCTTAGCAAAATACAATTAAACTCAGTTTTTCACAAGTCCTGACATTCAATCCTAGTAAAAATTCCCTGTCTTAGGTCAGTTAGGATCACCATTTTATTTTAAGAATGTGAAATGTAAGAATAATAGTAGAGAGAATTAATTATTTCAGCACTGATTTCTTTCATCACATTCCCAGTGGGTCAGAAGTTTACATAAACTCAATTCGTATTTGGTAGCATCGCCTTTAAATTGTTTAACTTGAGTCAAACGTTTTGTGTAGCCTTCCACAAGCTTCCCACAATAAGTTGGGTGAAGTTTGGCCCATTCCTCCTGACAGAGCTAACGTAACTGAGTCAGGTTTTTAGCTCGCACCCGCTTTTTCAGTTCTGCCCACAAATGTTCTATAGGATTGAGGTCAGGGATTTGTGATGGCCACTCCAATACCTTGACTTTGTTGTCCTTAAGCCATTTTGCCACAACTTTGGAAGTTTGCTTGGGGTCATTGTCCATTTGGAAGACCCATTTGCGATCAAGCTTTAACTTCCTGACTGATGTCTTGAGATGTTGCTTCAATATATCCACATCATTTTCCTTTCTAATGATGCCATCTATTTTGTGAAGTGCACCAGTCCCTCCTGCAGCAAAGCACCTCCACAACATGATGCTGCCACCCCCGTGCTTCACGGTTGGGATGGTGTTCTTAGTCTTGCAAGCCTCCCCCTTTTTCCTCCAAACATAACGATGGTCATTATGGCCAAACAGTTCTATTTTTGTTTCATCAGACCAGAGGACATTTCTCCAACAAGTACGATCTTTGTCCCCATGTGCAGTTGCAAACCATAGTCCGGCTTTTTTATGGCGGTATTGGAGCAGTGGCTTCTTCCTTGCTGAGCGGCCTTTCAGGTTATGTCGATATAGGACACATTTAGATACTAGATACTAGATAGATACTTTTGGACCGTTTTCCTCCAGCATCTTCACACGGTCCATTGCTGTTGTTCTGGGATTGATTTGCACTTTTCGCACCAAAGTATGTACATCTCTAGGAGACAGAACCCGTCTCCTTCCTGAGCAGTATAACGGCTGCGTGGTCCCATGGTGTTTATACTTGCGTACTATTGTTTGTACAGATGAACGTGGTACCTTCAGGTGTTTGTAAATTGCCTTCAAGGATAAACCAGACTTGTGGAGGTCTACAATTTTCTTTGAGGTCTTGGCTGATTTCTATTGATTTTCCCATGATGTCAAGGAAAGAAGCACAGAGATTGAAGGAAGGTCTTGAAATACATCCACAGGTACACTTCCAATTGACTCAAATTATGTCAATTAGCCTATCAGAAGCTTCTAAAACCATGACATACATTTCTGGAATTTTCCAAGCTGTTTAAAAGGCACAGTCAACTTAGTGTATGTAAACTTCTGACCCACTGGAATTGTGATGCAGTGAGTTATAAGTGAAATAATTGTTCTATAAACAATTGCTGGAAAAATTACTTGTCATGCACCAAGTAGATGTCCTAAACAACTTGCCAAAACTATAGTTTGTTAACTTCTTATGGCTGGGGGACAGTATTGAGTAGCTTGGATGAATAAGGTACCCAGAGTAAACTGCCTGCTACTCAGGCCCAGAAGCTAAGATATGCATACTATTAGTAGATTTTGATAGAAAACACTCTGAAGTTTTTAAAACTGTTTGAATGATGTCTATGAGTATAACAGAACTCATATGGCAGGCAAAAACCTGAGAAAAAATCCAACCAGGAAGAGGGAAATCTGAGGTTTGTACGTTTTTACGTCTTTGCCTATACAGTGTAAAATTTGGTCCGATTGCACTTCCTAAGACTTCCACTAGATGTCAACAGTCTTTAGAACCTTGTTTCAGTCTTCTACTATGAAGGGAAAGCGAATAAGAGCTGTTTGAACCAGGTGTCTGGCAGAATGCCATGAGCTAAGTCTTGCGAGCTGCATTCCCTTTAATTTCTAAAGACAAAGGAATTATCCGGTTGGAACATTATTGAAGATTTATGATAAAAACATCCTAAAGATTGATTATATACATCGTTTGACATGTTTCTACGAACTGTAATATAACTTTTTTGACTTTTCGTCTGGACGTAGTGCTCGCGCCTTGTGAATTTGGATTTGTGAACTAAACGCATATATTAGCAACTATGACTGAGGAGCAGGCCGTTTACTCTGGGCACCTCTGTGCACCTTTCATCCAAGCTACTCAATACTGCCCCTGCAGCCATAAGAAGTTAATGACTCCAACCTATGTAAACAGCAGATGCATGTATGGTGTTGTCGATGTTAGATGCTGTGAAATTTAGGGAATAGCTCTCAGATGAGCAAATCCTGTCATGGTACAAGTGAGCACATCAGCGGTAGAGCTTGAATGATTGCTCTCTGTCTCATGGAAATAGCTGACTATATACAGCTAAACACTGCAACTAACTAGTTGGTTGTTTAGTCTTGTTTCTACTGATGTAATTCACATGGAAACGGCCCAAGCTGCTTGCTATAACTAGGTAGCTAGTTAATCTGGCAGGCCAGAAAAAATTGTGGTGGTAAATTTAGGCTGCGCTCACAAATAGTCAACTTCTGCTGTTGCTTTCACTATCAAGTCATGCAGACAACCAGCTAACTAGCAGCCAAAATGGAGATTAGAGTCATGTGTGTTAATCTGTTGGGTTTAGGTTAGGGT
Source organism: Salvelinus fontinalis (assembly GCF_029448725.1). Taxonomy (NCBI): domain Eukaryota; kingdom Metazoa; phylum Chordata; class Actinopteri; order Salmoniformes; family Salmonidae; genus Salvelinus; species Salvelinus fontinalis. The sequence continues at coordinate 50,443,927 of NC_074697.1, forward strand.
TTTTCATGTTTGCTGTTGTGTTATGGTAAAAGCCTGCGTAGTGGAGCTCATATGATACTGAGTGGCAGTGATATTTGTATAGATAGCCAGCTAAGAGGTTACTTTTTTTGTCCTGTTTGTACAGATGCTATTCACTTGGAAACTGTCCAGCTTTGTAACTAATTCAACAAGTTGACTGGAGGCAACATTGTGCTTTGCTTGTGACGCTGTCACTTAATCGTCTTACTCCCTCCCTACAAAGACAACCATCAAAATACATTAAAGAACTATTCTAAGCCTGTTTGGCTAAATTGCAAGTGTCGTCTTAATCATCTTTTATTGTCAACATCCTAAATAAAAAATTGTTGATGTATTTGTATTTATTATGGACCCCCACTGGGATCTAGCAAAATTAAGGCAGTTTATACCATTTTAAAAACATTACAATACATTCACAACACAGTGTGCGCCCTCAGGCTCCTACTCTACCACTACCACATATCTACAGTACTAAATCTGTGTGTATGTGTGAGTATAGTACGTATGTTATCGTGTGTGTTTGCACGCGTCTGTGCCTACGTTTGCGTTGCTTCACAGTTCCCGCTGTTCCATAAGGTGTTATTTTTTTAAATCGTTTTTAAAAAATCAAATTTTACTGCTTGCATCAGTTACTTGATGTGGAATAGAGTTCCATGTAGTCATGGCTCTATGTAGTACTGTGCCCCTCCAATAGTCTGTTGTGGACTTGGGGACTGTGAAGAGACCTCTGGTGGCATGTCCTGTGTGGTATGCATGGGTGTCTGAGCTGTGTGCCTGTAGTTTAGACAGACAACTCGGTGCATTCAACATGTCAAAACCTCTCATAAATACAAGTAGTGATGAAGTCAATCGCTCCTCCACTTTGAGCCAGGAGAGATTGACATGCATATTATTCATATTAGCTCTCTGTGTACATCCAAGGGCCAGCTGTGCTAACCTATTCTGAGCCAATTGCAATTTTCCTAAGTCCTTTTTTGTGGCGCCTGACCAAATGACTGAACAGTAGTCAAGGTGTGACAAAACTACACCTGTAGGACCTGCCTTGATGATAGTGTTGTTAAGGCGGCAGAGAATTGCTTTTGAATGAACAGACTTCTCCCCATCTCAGCTACTATTGTATCAATATATTTTGACCATGACAGCTTACAATTTAGGGTTACTCCAAGCAGTTTAGTCATCTCAACTTTCTCAATTTCCACATTATTTATTACAAGATGTAGTTGTTTAGTGAATGTTTTGTCCCAAATACAATGCATTTAGTTTTAGAAAAATGTAGGGCTCACTTATTCCTTGCCACCGACTCTGAACCTAACAGCTCTTTGTTAAGTGTTGCAGTCATTTCAGTCGCTGTAGTAGCTGACGTGTATAGTGTTGAGTCATCCGCATACATAGACACTCTGGCTTTACTCAAAGTCAGTGGCATATCGTTAGTAAAAATGTTAAATAGCAAGGGGCCTAAACAGCTACCCTGGGGAATTCCTGATTCTACCTTGAGTATGTTTGAGAGGCTTCCATTAAAGAAAACCCTCTGCGTTCTGTTCTACAAGTAACTCTTTATCCACATTGTAGCAAGGGGTGTAAAGCCATAACACATACTTTTTTCCAGCAGCAGACTATGATCGATAATGTCAAAAGCTAGCCCCCACAATCTTTTATCATCAATTTCTCTCAGCCAGTCAATAATTTGTGTAAATGCTGTGCTTGTTGAGTGTCCTTCCCTATAAGAGTGCTGAAAGTCTTGTCAATTTGTTTACTGTGAAATAGCATTGTATCTGGTCAAACACTAAGGGTTGGTAACAGGCTGGTTGGTCGGCTATTTGAGCCAGTAAAGGGGCTTTACTATTGTTGGGGAGTGGAATGACTTTAGCTTCCCTCCAGGCCTGAGGGCACGCTCTCTAGTAGGCATAAATTGAAGATGTGGCAAATAGGAGTGGGAATATAGTCTGCTATTATCCTCAGTAATTTTACATCCAGATTGTCAGAGTCCGTTGACTTGTCATTGTTGATAGACAACAACAATTTGTCACCTCTTCCACACTGACTTTACGGAATTCAAAAGTACAATTCTTGTCATTCATAAATTTATCCTATATACTTGGATGTGTAGTGTCAGCGTTTGTTGCTCGCATGTCATACCTAAGTTTGCTTATCGTGCCAGTGAAAAAGTCATGAAAGTAGTTGGCAATATCAGTGGGCTTTGTGATGAATGAACCATCTGATTCAATGAATGATGGAGCCGTCAATGATGAATGATTGAGCGCCCCCCATCCCAAATTTCATTTAAGGTGCCCCAAAGCTTTTTACTATCATTTTTTATATAATTGATCTTTGTTTCATAGTATAGTTTTTTAAATTTAGTTTATTCACGTGACTTCCTTCTGCAGTACGTTTGCCAATCAGTTGGGCTGCCAGACTTATTTGCCATACCTTTCAACCATAACATTTTTCAATTCCTCATCAATCCATGGGGATTTAACAGTTTTTAGTCATTTTCTTAATAGGTGTGTGCTTATTAGTAACTGCAATAAGCAATTTCATATATGTGTCAGGTGCAGCTTCTGTTTGCTTCTCATTACACACCACAGACCAACAAATCTTTACATCATCATCATATGAATCACTACAAAACTTATTGTATGACCTCTTATACACTATATTAGGCCTAGCCTTTGAAAATTTGGGTTTACTAGACATGGATATTACATTGTGATCACCACATCCTATGGATTTGGATACTGCTTTAAAGCAAATTTCTGCAGCATTAGTAAAGATGTGAGCAATACATGTTGATGATTTAATTCCTGTGCTATTTGTAACTACCCTGGTTGGTTGACTGATAACCTGAACCAGGTTGCAGGCACTGCTTACAGTTTGAATTTTTTTCTTGAGTGGGCAGCTTGATAAAAGCCAGTCAATATTGAAGTCACCCAAAAAATATACTTCTGTTGATAACACAAACTCAGCAAAAAAAGAAATGTCCCCTTTTCAGGACCCTGTCTTTCAAAGATAATTCATAAAAATCCAAATAACTTCACAGATCTTCATTGTAAAGGGTTTAAACACTGTTTCCCATGCTTGTTCAATGAAACATAACAATTTATGAACATGCACCTGTGGAACGGTCATTAAGACACTAACAGCTTACAGACGGTAGGCAATTAAGGTCACAGTTATGAAAACATAGGACACTAAAGAGGCCTTTCTACTGACTCTGAAAAACACCAAAAGAAAGACGACCAGGGTCCCTGCTCATCTGCGTGAACGTGCCTTAGGCATGCTGCAAGGAGGCATGAGGACTGCAGATGTTGCCAAGGCAAAAAATTGCAATGTCCGTACTGTGAGACAACTAAGACAGCGCTACAGGGAGACAGGAAGGACAGCTGATCGTTCTCACAGTGGCAGATCACGTGTAACAACACCTGCACAGGATCGTTACATCCGAACACACCTGCGGGACAGGTACAGGATGGCAACAACTGCCCGAGTTACACCAAGAATGCACAATCCCTCCATCAGTGCTCAGACAGTCCACACTCTCTCAGCCTGTTGCGGGCAGAGGGTTTGTAGGCCTGGTCCTCACCAGACATCACCGGCAATAACATTGCCTATGGGCACAAACCCACCGTCGCTGGACCAGAAAGGACTGGCAAAAAGTGGTCTTCAATTACGAATTACAGTTTTGTCTCACATGGGGTGATGGTCGGATTCACGTTTATCGTCGAAGGAATGAGCGTTACACCGAGGCCTGTACTCTGGAGCGGGATCGATTTGGAGGTGGTTCTGTCATGGTCTGGAGCGGTGTGTCACCGCATCATCGGACTGAGCTTGTTGTCATTGCAGGCAATCTCAACGCTGTGCTTTACAGGGAAGACCTCCTCCTCCCTCATGTGGTACCCTTCCTGCAGGCTCATCCTGACATGACCCTGCAGAATGACAATGCCACCAGCCATACTGCTCGTTCTGTGCGTGATTTCCTGAAAGTGTTCTGCCATGGCCAGCGTAGAGCCCGGATCTCAATCCCATTGAGCACGTCTGGGACCTGTTGGATCGGAGGGTGAGGGCTAGGTCCATTCCCCCCAGAAATGTCTGGGAACTTGCTGGAAGAGTTGTGTAAAATCTCACAGCAAGAACTGTCAAATCTGGTGCAGTCCATGAAAAGCAGATGCACTGCAGTACTTAATGCAGCTGGTGGCCACACCAGAAACTGACTGTTACTTTTGATTTTGACCCTCCCTTTGTTCAGGGACACATTATTCCATTTCTGTTAATCACATGTTCAGTTTATGTCTCAGTTGTTAAATATTGTTATGTTCATACAAATATTTACACGTTAAGTTTGCTGAAAATAAACACAGTTGACAGTGAGAGGATGTTACATTTTTTGCTGAGTGTACATTATCAAGCATTTCATACATATTATCCAGATACTGACTGTTAACACTTGGTGGTCTATAGCAGCTTACCACAAGAATGGGCTTTGGGTGAGGCAGATGAACCTGTAGCCATATTACTTCAACATAATTTTAACATTAGATCGTGTCTAAGCTTTACAGGTATGGGGTTCAGCATATGGTCTCACAAGGGCTCTGAGGATCTCATCTCGGTACCTAATGGCAGTCAGGCTACCTCTGGCGAGCACATGGAGGGCTGTGCGGCTCCACAAAGAAATGCCACCCCACACCATGACTGACCCACCGCCAAACCGGTCATGCTGGAGGATGTTGCAGGCAGCAGAACGTTCTCCACGGCGTCTCCAGACTCTGTCACGTCTGTCACATGTGCTCAGTGTGAACCTGCTTTTATCTGTGAAGAGCACAGGGCGCCAGTGGCGAATTTGCCAATCTTGGTGTTCTCTGGCAAATGCCAAACGTCCTGCACGGTATTGGGCTGTAAGCACAACCCCCACCTGTGGACGTCGGGCCCTCATACCACCCTCATGGAGTCTGTTTCTGACCGTTTGAGCAGACACATGCACATTTATGGCCTGCTGGAGGTCATTTTTGCAGGGCTCTGGCAGTGCTCCTCCTGCTCAAAGGCGGGGGTAGTTGTCCTGCTGCTGGGTTGTTGTCCTCCTACGGCCTCCTCCACGTCTCCTGATGCTACCAGGAGACAGGCCAGTACGCCTCCATGCTCTGGACACTACGCTGACACACACAGCAAACCTTCTTGCCACAGCTCGCATTGATGTGCCATCCTGGATGAGCTGCACTACCTGAGCCACTTGTGTGGGTTGTAGACTCCGTCTCATGCTACCACTAGAGTGAGAGCACCGCCAGCATTCAAAAGTGACCAAAACATCAGCCAGGAAGCATAGGAACTGAGAAGTGGTCTGTGGTCACCACCTGCAGAATCACTCCTTTATTGGGGGTGTCCTGCTAATTGCCTATAATTTCCACCTTTTGTCTATTCCATTTGAAGAACAGCATGTGAATTTTATTGTCAATCAGTGTTGCTTCCTAAGTGGACAGTTTGATTTCACAGAAGTATGATTGACTTGAGTTACATTGTGTTGTTTAAGTGTTCCCTTTATTGTTTTGAGCAGTGTACATTGATGGGACCGCAGTGGAGAAGGTGGAAAGCTTCAAGTTCCCCAGCGTACACATCACTGACAAACTGAAATGGTCCACCCACACAGTGTGGCAAAGAAGGCGCAAGAGCACCCCTTCAACCTCAGGAGGCTGAAGAAATGTGTCTTGGCACCTAAAACATTTACAGATGCACAATTGAGAGCATCCTGTCGGGCTGTGTCACTGCCTGGTACGGCAACTGCACCACCCGCAACTGCAGGGCACTCCAACGCATTACCGGGGGCAAACTACCTGCCCCCCAGGACACCTACAACACCCGATGTCACAGGAAGGCCGAAAATATCATCAAGGACAACAACCACCCGAGCCACTGCCTGTAACCCCGCTATCATCCATAACGCGAGGTCAGTACAGGTGCATCAAAGCTGGGACCGAGAGACTGAAAAACAGCTTCTCTCAACCTCATTAGACTGTTAAATAGCCACCACTAGCACCTTGTCTGTATTGTTGAATGTTTGTGAAGTCTTGATTTGTGGTTGTTTATAAATGTCTTGTTAATTGGTGTTGGACCCCAGGAAGATGAGCTTACGGGGATCCTAATAAAAAAATGTACCTTCGAGGCTGCTGCCCTATATACATAGACTTGAAATCACTGGCCACTTTAGTCACAATAATGTTTATATTTTGCATTACCCATCTCATTTGTATATACTGTATATTCAAATGTATTTTAGTCTCTGCCGCTCCGACATGGCACATCCACATATTTATATATTCTTAATTCCATTCCTTTACTTTAAATGTGTGTATTGTTGTGAAATTGTTAGATATTACTTGTTAGACATTACTGCAACTGTTGGAGCTAGAACCAATAATTTCGCTACACCCGCAATAACATCTGCATGTGACAATAACATTTGATTTGTTTTGTAGGATGGGGCCATGCTTCAACACGTTCCATGACATGTTGTAGGCTGAAAGCAAACAATAGCGTGACAGTGTGCCATTCATTTTTACTACAAATCTTATATACAAATTGAGTAGGTTTTAAAATAGATTCAGAGATACACAGCTGTTCAGAGACTTTCTCGGCTGTTGTCAAAGTACTATTTCCACATTTTCTGTCAGCCTGGTCTCTACTAAATTGTATTGGGAGAGGTTATCTACATTTAGACATTTTGTGTGGGTTCTGAAATCATTTCTGAATATTGTCCTCGCTTACAATTTTTTATACATTTTTGAATATATATAATATCTACAAGTATAACAAATTATAGTTGGTACATTTTGAGTGAGTAATTTTAGTTTTTTGTTTTGTTGAGTGTTTAATCTTTTTTTAAAGTGAGTGTCTTTATACAATGGGAGACAAAATGTGTGTTATTTGTACTGAAATGAATGTGGTCTCATATTAAAGAGCTTGTGCTCTTTAAAACGGAGTTAATTTGTAATTGTCGTTTGTTCTTTGTTTTAGCACCATGTCTGTTTGGTTGAAATTTGTGACAAAATGAGATTTATCTTGAAAATGCTCAGTAATCTAGAGCAGCATTCTAGAATTCTATTGGGGTCTGAAGTGTTACAGGGTCGCCGCAACTGATTTCTCCCTATGGTAGATAAATCATCAAAAAGCACTAGAAAAATAGAGATAAAAAGAGATCAAAACAATAGGGCATCCTTTTTCTGGGGCTTGAGAAAACAAAACGCTTGTATTACAGTCTGTCTGATGTGGGGGAGAGCTGTGTGCCAAATACCATTCCTTTCAGCAAATTTTCCGCTCCCACACAATCCAGATGTTATGCCTACTTCAGCAAGTTGAGACACACAGACACACTTTTCTTTCCTCCCCACTCGGCCCCTCACACCGATGCAGTAAACTCAAGTGCTGCTACTCAAAGCAGATTTTTCCAACTCAAGAGATATACATCTAAGAATGCAGGGTCCACACCACTCTAAACCAAAATGCCACTTACATTTTAGGAGTTATACGAATTTGGTTGGTCTTGACCACAAGTAGGCCTTTTTTTTGCCAGCTCGGCCTATGCATGTTGATGTTGTACAGGTTCATTTTTCATTATTAGGCACCAAACAAAGGGAAAACAGACAAACAATAAGGGACTACCTGTACTGTGAAAAGTTTTACATTGCATGCCCTAATGAACAATACCCAGGTGCAGGAGCTGTGTCACTGAACAAGCAATCTCCACACAAGAAAGAGTGACTACAAAGCCAAGTCAGCCCTCCTCCAAACACACAGCATTCCTCCAAACACACAAGAAACAAAACAGATCCCCGTAAAAGACGTTGAAAGATTGATTTAGAAATTAAGCTGGAAAAAGTGGCTTGTGTTTTACCAGAATACCATATAAAGACCTGTGCACAACAAAACGCTGACACACAATACCCTTTAAGGAAAGAGAATATTATTTTTATTATTTTTATTTTTTTTACTTGTGAGGCAGAGGCATACCGCCATAGCGGATACACTTAAAAAAAAAAAAAAACTTTCCACTGTGGATCCCGTGACCTCAAACATAAGGACATACAGTCCCTTCAGAAAGTATTCATACCCCTAGACTTATTCTACATTTTGTTGTGTTGCAGCTTGCATTCAAAACATTTATTAAAATGTTTTTTTTCTTCTCACAATACCCCATAATGACAAAGTGAAAACATGTTATTAAACATTTTTGTAAATAGAAAGATCTAATTTACATAAGTTTTACACCTCCCGAATCAGCTTTGGCATTACCATGATGAGTCTTTATGGGTAAGTCACTAAGAGTTTTGCACATGTGGATTGTACAATATTTGATATTTGAATATTCTTCAAGCTCTGTCAAATTGGTTGTTGATCATTGGCATAGATTTCAAGAAGATTTAAGGCAAAACTGTAACTCGGCCCATCAGGAACAATCACTGTCTTCTTGGTAAGCAACTCCAGGGTGGATTTGGCCTTGTGTTTTAGGTTATTGTCCAGCTGAAGGGTGAAGTAAATCTCCCAGTGTCTGGTGAAATGCAGACTGGACCAAGTTTTCCTCAATGATTTTGCCTGTGCCTTTCCATTTATTTTTTATGCTGAAAAACTCCAGTTCTTAACGACTACAAGCATACCCATAACATGATGCAGCCACCACCATGCTTAAAAATATTCAGAGTGGGACTCAGTAATGTGTTGAATTGGATTTTCCCCAAACATAACACTTTGTATTCAAGACAAAAAGTTCATTGCTTTATCACATTTTTTGCAGTATTACTTTAGTGCATTGTTGCAAACAGGATACATGTTTTGTAACATTTGAATTCTGTACAGGCTTCCTTTTCACTCCAATTTGTTTAGTATTGTGGAGTGAGAATGTTGTTGATCCGTCAGTTTTCTCCTATCACAGCCATTAAACTATTTTAAAGTCGCCATTGGCATCATGGTGAAATCACTGAGCGGTTTCCTTGCTCTCTGGCAACTAGAGTTAGGAAGGACACCTTTATCTTTGTAGTGACAATAGGTGTATACACCATCCAACGTGTTATTAATAAATTCAACATTCTCAAAAGGGATATTCAATTAGATTTTCATTTTTTATTAATTTGTAAAAAATAAAAATAAATATATAATTCACTTTGACATTATGGGATATTGTATGTAGGCCAGTGACAAAGAACATCTGTCTAACAAAATGTGGAACAAGTCAAGGGGAGTGAATACTTTCTGAAGGCACTGTAAATAAGGACATAAGCACTTCTGGAAATATTGTTGTGCCTGGCTGGCGCAGGGCCATGGCAGCTGCTGCAGGCAGAAGGACATATGCCGTCCAGTGGGGCTGGAAATCCAACAGAGAGAGAGAGGTTTTAATAACTTTGCTGTAGTTTATTGTGGCTTCTTCTGGACGCCTTCCAGATACAAACATCCCGCTTTTCCCCTTATTGTTGTTATAAAGAGTGTGAGTGTGTGAGTGAGAGAGGATTCTCCCCTCATCTTTCCTTGGTGTGCCTCAGTCAGACAGTACCGTTCGGAGTAGCGGGAGGGATGTAACATCATAGATCTGTGTCTGATCGGAGGGCCTTCAGTGTAGTGTTTCCCCCATAATCATTTCCAGAAGGCGGGGCGCAAAGAGCAACATTCATCTAGCCTACACAATGCTGCCCAGTGTCTCGCTTTGGGAGAATTTAGCCTCGTTTGGATACATGAACTCAACAACACTTTTAAGGTGTTAATAATTTCTTTTTAACTCTAATTTCAGATATACTAGCTGTCTGCATGCATGGAGGAATGCTGTTCTGATATTGTCTTTGGCCCGAAGTGAAACCACTTCCCTCAGTTTTACATGTGCATCAGCGCAGTGCAAGAACATAAGACACTGCACAGAAGCCAGGTAGGCTCAATTCAAACAAGTTGGGTAGGGAGGCACTCTTAATGGTTCTATAATCAAACGATTCATCGGTTTGGTTCTATAAAACGAACGAGTCCCTGCATACAAATGTCTTGGTATTCGGATTGAAAATTATTTATTGTTTTTAAAAAAAGAGCTTGCTAAGAAACTAAGATTTAATGTTTTTTTTTTTTTTTTACAGAAACAGTTATTGTCTCTAGTCAGCAGGAAGCAGATTGTGCAGTCAACCTTTCTGTTTTTGATTATGGTGATGCTAATTATCAAACCCCTGGATGCCGTTTTCATAGCGTTCTTTGTTTTATCACAGGAGAGTTTTATTACTCATCACTGTATTCTTTACCAAAAGGTTGGCGGGACCTGCTTGAAGTCATATAGATCACACCATTATGCTATTTTTGTTTACAAAGCCCTGCTCCACAAACCTTCACTATTAAGATTTAAAATGAAAGTTATCAAACCCGTTTACAGGGATGGTTAACTCTCTAGATTCCTTTGGTGTCTAGAGAGTTAGGTAGATCAGCCTTTGGTTTCCCTGTGCCTTGAGTGTGGAATGATCTATATTACACTTTAAAATTGGTGCCGCTACCGCATTTCAGAGGGTTGTTAGGGGACCTTAATACTGAATGTGTCTGCTTTTATGATTGTGTGTTACTTTTCGTATATTGCTGGGTATAATAAAGTCTATTTGAATGTGCATATGAATGTGTTTATTGATGTGAATTGTGTCACGATACAGGGCTCATCTGGAAAAAAAGAGACCTTGGTCTCAGCATCGACTCCCTGTCAAAAGACAGGTAAACTATAAAAAATATGAAGAAATCCCCCAATCCCCCCTGGCGGACAGCGTGACTGACAGACAATATCAGAACTATCAGTACTACTATCAGAACAAGCCCCAGAGGCTCTATGGGTTCCCTACAACTGAGCTGTCCCACAGTCCCGGCTCCTCCAGCTTTAGGTCCCACAGCTCGCAGCTTTACTACAGAGCCCCAGACCAGACGCCGCCCGCCAAGTGCCACTGGGAGAGAGGAGGTGAAGTGAGGACAATGCACTCAGTGCTCCAAGTCGGCCAGCCGGGCAGATCCCTTGGAGGCAGGCGGGCTGAGTTGGTGGGGAGGGAGGGCGGGCTGAGCTTGCATGGACTTGGCACTTTCCTCCAAGTCCACACGCTACAGTCTCAGCTCATTGGCTCGGCAGCTAACCCAACTGTCTAACCACAATGTCAGAGCATCAGGTTCACTCAGCTACGAGCCAAGAGGCAGGCTCCAAGACCCAGACACACAGAGACGCAGTGCAGCCCCATAACTTGGGATCCGTCCATCTTTGGAAAAAGTGATGGCGACATCAATGTAGTCACTACATTAAAGTTCTGTGGCTATATAAAACTAGAATAACAGTTGAGGGGAATCAATGTTTGAACCCTTGGTCAAACAATTTAATTGAACAGTCAGTATACATACAGTAGCAAGAAAAAGTATGTGAACCCTTTGGAATTACCTGGATTTCTGCATAAATTGGTCATACAATTTGATCTGATCTTCATCTAAGTCACAACAGACAAACACAGTCTGCTTAAACTAATAACAATTATATATGTTTTCACATCTTTATTGAACACACCGTGTAAACATTCGGGTTGAGGTCAGGACACTGACTGTCCAGAAAGCATATTCTCTTCTGTTGAAACCATTCTGTCGATTTACTTCTGTGTTTTGGGTTGTTGTCCTGTTGCATTACCCAACTTGTGTTGAGCTTCAATTGGTGGACAGATAGCCTTACAATCTCCTGCAAAATGTCTTGATAAACTTGGTTTGCTGCCCTGAGGCAGCAAAGCAGCTCCAAACCATGATGCTCCCTTCACCATACTTCACAGTTGGGATGAGGTTTTGATGTTAGTGTGATGTGCCTTTTTCTCTCTACACAGTGTTGTGTGTTCCTTCCAAACAACTCAACTGTAGCTTTATCTGATCACAGAATATTTTACCAGTAGAGCTGTGGAAGATCCAGATGCTCTTTTGCGAACTTTAGACGTGCAGCAATGTTTTTTTTGGACAGCAGTGACTTCTTCCGTGGTGTGTTCCCATGAACACCGTTCTTGTTTCGTGTTTTACGTGTCGTAGACTCGTCAGAGATGTTAGCATGTTGCAGAGATTTCTGTAAGTTTTTAGATGACACTCCAGGATTCTTCTCAACCTCATTAAGCATTCTGCGCTGTGATCTTGCAGTCATCTTTGCAGGACGGCCACTCCTAGGGAGAGTAGCAACAGTGCTGAACTGTCTCCATTTATAGACAATTTGTCTTACCGTGGACTGATGAACATCAAGGCTTTTAGAAATACTTTTGTAACCCTTTCCAGCTTTATGCATGTCAATTCTTAAATCTTGGGTCTTCTGAGATCTCTTTTGTTCGAGGCATGGTTCACATCAGGCAATGCTTCTTCTGAATAGCAAACTCAAATTTTGAGTGTTTTTATAGGGCAAGGCAGCTCTAACCAACATCTCCAATTTCGTCTCATTGATTGGACTCCAGGTTAGCTGACTCCTGACTCCAATTAGCTTTTGGAGAAGTCATTAGCCTAAGGGTTCACACATTTCCAGCCTACACTGTGAACGTTTATATGATGTATTCAATATAGACAAGAAAAATAAACTAATAATACACACACATTGTAAGCAGACTGTCCGTCCGTTGTTGTGACAGATGAAGATCAGATCTAATTTTATGACCAATTTATGCAAAAATTCCAGGTAATTAAAAAAGGTTAACATACTTTTTCATGCCACTGTAGACAGTCAATAGCCATGTAACTCACAAGACCAGAATGGTAACATTTGCTGTTTATCACAATACATTTTATGGCAAAATCATTGATATAGTCTACAATTGGATAAAACCACATGGAACTTCCCTTTTGTTATTTGTTGAATGAAAAGTTTAGCGCCTGTTTATTCAGCTTGTGACATCATTAGGCACAGCTTTCTATTCACAACAAGACAGTTTAATCGAAATACACATCTGCCAGAATTGTGTACATACCTTTTTGAGCACATTTATTTATATTTTTATACTTTAAAGAAAGTGTGGAAATCTAGCTAATATAACCAAAATTATGTGAGTAGCCTAAATCAGTAGTAACAAATATAATTTTCAGGTCAAATTAACATTGGTAGTGTTACAGCCTACTTCATTTTACGGATATGCTCTGGCAGCTATGGTGAACAGGGATAAGCAAAAGCTCAGGCCAAACCGAACATCAATTAATCACATGCTATTGTGTTAAATGCCATTGAAACGAAGAAGGCATTCTATGTCTGAGGTGGTCTTGAGATTGAGTTATAGCTTGATGATGCTGCTGTTGAGGTTTAGGCTAATTGACCAGAAACAACATTACATTTGTTGCATACCACCCTGCATACCACTGCTGGCTTGCTTCTGAAGCTAAGCAGGGTTGGTCCTGGTCAGTCCCTGGATGGGAGACCAGATGCTGCTGGAAGTGGTATTGGAGGGCCAGTAGGAGGCACTCTTTCCTCTGGTCTAATAAAATATCCCAATGCCCCAGGGCAGTGATTGGGGACACTGCCCTGTGTAGGGTGCCGTCTTTCGGATGGGACGTTAAACGGGTGTCCTGACTCTCTGAGGTCATTAAAGATCCCATGGCACTTATCGTAAGAGTAGGGGTGTTAACCCCGGTGTCCTGGCTAAATTCCCAATCTGGCCCTCAAACCATCATGGTCACCTAATAATCCCCAGTTTACAATTGGCTCATTCATCCCCCTCTCCCCTGTAACTATTCCCCAGGTCGTTGCTGCAAATGAGAACATGTTCTCAGTCAACTTACCTGGTAAAATAACGGTAAAAAATAATAATAAATTTAGCCAAACTAAAAATCGACTCTTTTTATGTAGCCTACATTAAGTAGTATGATGGTTCCTGGGTTGAGGTTTGGCAGGGGGCCGCATTAATAGACTTAGTAGATTTGTGACCGCCCGGCTGAAATCGGTCCTATGTAGCAAAACTTGAATTAGCATTTTTGCGATTGGATAAATGTAGAGACTCAGAACTACAAAATGGTATATCATACACTACAGTTGAGGAAGTAATTTCGCTTTGAAAGTTCGTAAACTTACTTTTCAGAAAATGGCCTTTGAATGTTTCGGTACTACTATTGGAGAGTCCTTTATATACACCCATTCAGCATCGTTCACACCCTCTTGAGCTTTAGCCCCACCCATCTCTAAGGATTGATCCAAGCGTCAAGCACCCAAGCTAACTTGCTAGCTACTTCCAGACACAAATGACAGAACAGCTCACTGAACAGTACTCACCCTAGCAGAGCTGGTTAGGCTGTTATGTTATCCAGAGTGTTAGTGACTGCAACTGTGCTGTCAGATTGTCCGTTCGTAAATTCAAAACGTGTCGCTCTTGGAAAGTTCAGAGCGCACATCGGACACTCTGGCCGAGGAGTAGGGTTGATCCGAACGTTCGGACTTCACCATGGCAGTCAAGCACCCAAGATAGCTGGCAAACATTGGCTAGCTACTTCCAGAAAAATGAGAGAACACCACACTGACAATTTTACTTGCCCTAGGAGAGGTTGTTAGGCTGTTTATGTTATCCAGAACGTTGGTGACTAACTGTGCTGCTGGAATCAATTTATTAAGCTTTACTGACAGGCCATATTCAACGTGTGTTGAGCGTTCGTAAATTCATCAGTTATTCTGCTCTCTGGCACATTCAGACGAGAGTGCTCTGAAAATCGGAGTAGATTACTGAATTTAGGAACGCACCCGAAATGGTTACTTGCATAGTGGAGCATTTTGTTAAGACATGAAGCTAGCTAGATAGAATTATGGTTCATTTTTTAACTAACTAACTAACTCATGACGTCACTACCCTGCATGAAGCTGCAGGTAGATAACCAACCAGGTTCAATGTTAGCTAGATAAAATTAGGCTATAGCTAACTAAGCAAATGCCTCTGAGAAACAAATAATAAGGTCATACACGCCATTTTAGCTAGCAAGCCAGCCAGCTAACATGAGCTAGCTAGGTAAACAATGAACCATAATCACAACTCATGACGTTACAACTCTGCATGAATCTGCAAGGCGCTAACCAACCACGTTCAATGTTAGCTAAATAACATTAGGCTATAGCTAGCCAAGCAAATAGCTCATAGATATGCATAATAAGCTAGCTAGACTATCTTACCCGTATGCATCATTCATGGATGGACGCATCTCCTGCCGGATGCCATGTTGCCCTTAGTTTGAAGATATAATCCGGAGACAGGCGTTTTCTCCATCTCCTTAGCGATCATACTCGAATTCCACTGATTTCAAAATGCGGTCCTCCAGAATGTGGAGAGCAACACTTATGTAGTTTTAATACACGATACAGCTCAAATAGATAGAAGCGTGCTATATGGCAGACCAATTCAAACTCATCTCTTGGCATTTCCAGCCCACTCATTAACAAGCCAATAATTGCAAGAAAAAAAAAAGATATATATTTGGCTAAACCAACTAGGCTCGTAATTTAACAACTTAATTCGTATTTACAGATGGCATACAAGTTTGATATTAAGGCACATGAAAGTTCACATGTGCGAGAAGGCATTCCTGTCAAAATACGCATTAAGATTTTATTTTAAAGTTTACGTTCAAACAGCTCTCCTGTGAAGTAGTGACCTGCGACATACGCCTAGTTTCCTGAAACAGGTCACATTTTGTGTAGGCCTACCCATGGATCTCTCTCTGGCTTATCATCTAGAAACTGTAGATCCATGTTAAGACACAAAGTGCATACTGTATATATCAACCATTTACATGTTACTACCATGACTACAACTGGATTAATAACATTAAAGTGTTCATGTAAATGTAGGCTACCTTCCGAAATGTTTGAGGAAAAAGCCTAGTTATGAAGTGGGCAAGTCTCAGTCAGGGACTGAAGAGACTAGATTATAACCGTAAAGACTATATAGGTTTAACCTGTTTGAGTTGCAGAGGCAGTATTGAGTAGCCGGATAAAAGGTGCCCATTTCAAACGGCCTCGTACTCAATTCTTGCTCGTACAATATGCATATTATTATTACTATTGGACAGAAAACACTCTCTAGTTTCTAAAACCGTTTGAATTATATCTGTGAGCAAAACAGAACTCCTTTTGCAGCAAACTTCCTGACAGGAAGTGGAAAATCTGAAATCGATGCTCTCTTCTAGGGGCTGCCTTTTAAAGTCCTTGATATTTATTCATTTAGATGCACTTCATACGTCTTCCACTAGATGTCGACAAGGAGTGAGAGAAGAAATGGAGTGAATAACTTGATCTGGGCTCGTATAAATGCTCGTTGTATGACGTGTCACCAGTTTCCTGTTTTCTGGAAAGCGCGTCAAGGGACCTGGATTTGCCTTCTGATAAGCTGTCGTTATGGACGACTAATATCTCCGGCTTTGATTTTATTTGATACATGTGACAATATCATCGTAAAGTATGTTTTTTCAATATAGTTTAATCAGATTATTGAAATTTTTTCGGAAGTTTTGCCGTGTTCCGTTCTCTGAATTTGTTGACATGGAGAGATTCGCGCCACTTGGCAAGTGTGCTTGCTAAATCGAGAGGGAAAAGGCCGTTCTAAATCCAAACAACGATTGTTCCCGACAAAGGACCCCTTGTACATCATTCTGATGAAAGATCAGCAAAAGTAGGACCCATTTTATGATGCTATTTCATATATCTGTCGAACAAGTTGTGCTAGTCGTTTGCGCCCAGCTGTCGGGTACTCTCTCGCTATACCTAAGCTGGATGTCGTAATGAAGTTATTTTTAGAATTCTAACACGGCGATTGCATTAAGAACTAGTGTATCTATCATTTCCTATACAACATGTATTTTTTAGTTATGTTTGTGAATAGCTATTTGGTCAGAATATGTGTGTCAGAAAAAGTGTCAGAAAAATATCCGGACGTTGTGGGAAAAAGATGCTACGTTAGCACAATGTATAACCACTGATTTCAGCTCTAAATATGCACATTTTCGAACAAAACATAAGTGTATGTATAACCTGATGTTAGAGGACTGTCATCTGATGAAGCTTATCAAGGTTAGTCAAATTATATATCTTTTGCTGGTTTGTTACGATCGCTAACTTTTGCTACTGGGAAATGGCTTGTGTTTCTGGCTATTGTGGTAAGCTAATATAACGCTATATTGTGTTTTCGCTGTAAAACACTTAAGAAATCTGAAATATTGGCTGGAATCACAAGATGCCCGTCTTTCATTTGCTGTACACTATGTATTTTTCAGAAATGTTTTATGATGAGTATTTAGGTATATTTCTGATGATTTATACCTGAAATATGCACATTTTTCAAACAAAACATAGATATATTGAATAACATGTTATAAGACTGTCATCTGATGAAGTTGTTTGTTGGTTAGTTTGGTTGGTTCTTGGTTAGTTAGGTTGGCTTTGTGCATGCTACCTGTGCTGTGAAAAATGTCTGTCCTTTTTTGTATTTGGTGGTGAGCTAACAAATATACGTGCTGTTTTCGCTGTAAAACAATTTAAAAATCGGACATGTTGGCTGGATTCACAAGATGTGTACCTTTCATTTGCTGTATTGGACTTGTTAATGTGTGAAAGTTAAATATTTCTAAAAATTATATTTTGAATTTCGCGCCCTGCACTTGAAGTGGCTGTTGTCATATTGTGGCCGGCTCGGGCTTGCAGCCAGAAGAAGTTAACTCACTTCAAGACCCACGTTCAGATTACTTTTCATAGAGTGTAAAAAGTCAAAGTATGTGGCACAACTGTTTATAGATTCAACATGTTAGCCCTGAGCCCTGAACAAACATAAATAACATGAGCATATCTACTTCTGCTAAGCTACCCAGTAAAGCAATAAAAATAACTATGCAGCCCAGAAGAAAAGTGCTCAAAATAGCATGCGTTGCCATATGTTGCTTAAGGAACAAGGTTTATTAAATCAATTTTCTAGTAACAGACGACATTCATATTCTGACAATCTTTGAAACTCAATGAGAAAATACAGTGGTAGCAATATAAGGTTAACATTTACATGCTGACCAGACAGCATTGTACCAGATCTTCCATTTCTTGGCAATTTCTCGCCTTGAGTAGCCTTCATTTCCCAGAACAAGAATAGACTGACGAGTTTCAGAAGAAAGATCTTTGTTTCTAGCCATTTTGATTCTGTAATCAAAACCACAAATGCTGATGCTCCAGATACTGAACTAGTCTAAAAGAAGGCCAGTTTTATTGCTTCTTTAAATCAGGACAACAGTTTTCAGCTGTGCTAACATAATTGCAAAAGGGTTTTCCAATGATCAATTAGCCTTTTCAAATGATAAACTTGGATTAGCTAACACAACATGCCATTGGAACACAGGAGAGATGGTTGCTGATAATGGGCCTCTGTACACCTATGTAGATTCTCCATTAAAAATCAGTCGTTTCCAACTACAATAACCATTTACAACATTAACAATGTCTACACTGTATTTCTAATCAATTTGATGTTATTGTAATGGACAAATAAAGTGCTTTTCTTTCAAAAACATTTCTAAGTGACACCAACCTTTTGAACAGTATTATGTATATTCTTAATCTATTCCTTACTTAGATTTATGTGTATTTTGTGAATATGTCGTGAAACTATTAGATATCATTTGTTTGATATTACTGCACTGTCGGAGTAAGAAGCACAAGCATTTCGCTACACCCACAATAACATCTGCTAAACACGTGTATGTGACCAATAAAATAGGTATATTTTCTGGGTGATTTAAATGTTGACTGGCTTTTATCAAGCTGCCCACTCAAGAAAAACTGTAACTAGTGCCTGCAACCTGGTTCAGGTTCTCCGTCAACCAACAGCACAGGAATAAAAACAACATGTATTGAGCACACCTTTACTAATGCTGCAGAATTTAGCTTGAAAGCAGTTTCCAGATCCATCAGATGTAGTGATCATAACATAGTAGCCATATTAGGAAAAACAAAGTTCCAAAGGCTGGGACTAATCAATCAAATGCATTTATAAAGCCCTTTTTACATCAGCCGATGTGACAAAGTGCTATACAGAAATCCAGCCTAAAACCCAAAACAGCACAGCAATGCAGATGTAAAAGCATGGCGGTGTGGAAAAACTCCCTAGAAAGGCAGGATCCTAGTAAGAAACCTAGAGAGGAACCAGGCTCTGAGGGGTGGTCAGTCCTCTTCTGGCTGTGCCGGGTTGAAATTATAACAGTACAGGGCTAAGATGTTCAAACGTTCACCAGCAGGGTCAAATAATAATCACAGTGGTTGTAGAGGGTGCAACAGGTCAGCACCTCAGGAGTAAATGTCAGTTGGCCTTTCATAGCCGAACATTCAGAGTTAGAGACAGCAGGTGCGGAAGAGAGAGAATCGAAAACAGCAGCTAATAGTGTAAAAGAGGTCATACAATAAGTTTTGTAGTGATTCCTATGTTGTTGATGTAAAGAATGTGTGTTGGTCTGTGGTGTGTAATGAGGAGCAAACAGACACTGTACTTGACACACTTATGAAATGTCTTACTAGTTACTAATAAGCATGCCCCCATTAAGAAAATGACAGTAAAACATGTTAAATCCCATGGATTGATAAGGAATTTTAAAAAATGGTACAGTTGAGAGGGACGAGGTAAAAGGAATAGCAAATAAGTCCAGCTGCACAACCTATTGGCAAACATATTGCAAATTAAGAAATCATGTGACTAAACTGAAACACTATGAAACAAAGATAAATGACAAAGAATGATAGTAAAAAGCTTTGTAGCGCCATAACCTGTTGGGGATGGGGGCGCTGTTTAGACTATTTATGCTAATTGGGTAATTTTTGAAACGGCTTCCCACAAAATCCTTGATCGTACAATATGCATATTATTATTATTATTGGATAGAAAACAGTCTATAGTTTCTATAGGAGTTGAAATTTTGTCTCTAAGTGGAACAGAGCCCATTCTACAGCAATTTCCCTGACATGGATTCAGATTTCAGAAATGTTGGCCACTGTTCTGAAGTCAGTTAAAACGGCACTGATATTGCTATGACTATACGGACACTTCTTACGTCTTCCCCTGGATGCCTTTACGTGATGACGATTCCAATGGGGTCGATTGCGCGTTCACAGGCCCTACAAATGAAAAAACCCTGAAGCTAGTCATTCTTTTGGAGCTGCGTCATGCGCCTAGAGGACACCGGCCCGCTCCTGTTCCAAGCATTAGTGAAGGGGGTAATATTACTCGGGTCATGTTTCTACTCGTTATGGGAGTTAAAAACATCATAAGGTAGTTAATTTAAAGCGTTTTATAGCAATTTATATCTGTTTAGTGCGATTTTGGGACATTTATTTTTGCAACGATGTGAATAGTTGGGCACGCTTTTCAGTTCATCCCGAACGCAGTAGGCATTTCCACATGGCAAGAGGACAGCTTTCCACCAAAAGACGATTGCTCTCAAGAAAGGATCCTTTGCCCAAGATACTGATGGAAGAACAGCTCAAGGTAGGACATTTTTATTATGATAAATCGTGTTTCTGTCGAAACATTTTAGTGGCTTAGGACGCCATGTTTTATGACGTAGCTTCGCTAGGTGCAAACTGTATTGAAAAGTAAGGATAAATTAAAAAATGTTATTCCGCAATTGTATTAAGAATTAAATTGTCTATCAATCCCTGTCCACCCTATATTTTTTTGTCACGTTTATGAGTATTTATGTATAAGAGTAGATCACTGTCTAAGTGGCGCAAGGACTTTTTCTGACCAGCTTGTCTACATTTCACATTGTCTAACCATGATTTTGGTGGCTAAATATAAACATTTGCGATCAAACTCTATATGGAATGTGTAATATGATGTTACAGGAGTGTCATCGGAAGAATTCTGAGAAGGTTAGTGAAAAAATTAATATCTTTTGGCGATGTTGACTTTTATCGCTCACTTTGGCTAGAATCAATGCTGGGCTGCTATGTGCTATGTGCTATGCTAATATAACGATTTATTGTGTTTTCGCTGTAAGACACTTAGAAAATCTGAAATATTGTCTGTATTCACAGGATCTGTGTCTTTCGATTCGTGTATGCTGTGTATTTTTACGAAATGTTTGATGATTAGTAAGTAGGTAAACACGTTGCTCTAAGTAGTTTTTCTATTCCATTTGTGACGGTGGGTGCAATTGTAACCTATGCCATCTACCTGAAATATGCACTTTTTTCTAACAAAACCTATCCCATACCATAAATATGTTATCAGACTGTCATCTAATGAGTTTTTTTGTTGGTTAGGGGCTATAAATATCTTAATTTAGCCGAATTGGTGATGGCTACTGGTGTTGGTGGACAAATAAAAGATGGTGGATTATGCTAATGTGTTTTTAGGTAATAGATGTACATCTTTACATATTGTGTCTTCCCTGTAAAACATTTTAAAAATCGGACATGTTGACTGGATTCACAAGATCTGTGTCTTTCATTAGCTGTATTGGACTTTAATGTGTGAAAGTTAAATATTTTACAAAAATATTTTTTTTGAATTTCGCGGCACTGGTTTTTCAGTGGGGGGGGGGGGGGGGGCCGCTAGCGCCACGCTGATCCAAGACAGGTTAAATTACCAAAAAAAAGAAGCTAACTCCGCTCCATCATGACACTACAAATCCAAGTATATATCACCAAATTATGAAAGACAAGCGTTGTAATTTTTGAATTCCATAAAGTGAGTGTGGAAGAGGTGAAAAAGATACTGTTGTCTATCAACAATGACAAGCCACCGGGGTCTGACAACTTGGATGGAAAATTACTGAGGATAATAGTGGGCGACATTGTCACTCCTATTTGCCATTTTTTCCAATTTAAGCCTACTACAAAATGTGTGCCCCCAGGCTTGGGAAGCAAAAGTTATTCCGCTACCCAAGAATAGTAAAGCCCCCTTCACTTGCTCAAATAGCAGCCTGTTACCAACCCTTATTAAATTTTTTGGAAAAAGTTGTTAGACCAGATCCAATGCTATTTTACAGTAAACAAATTGGCAAAACACTTTCAGCATGCTTATAGGGAAGGACATTTAACAAGCACAGCACTTACACAAAAGACTGATGATTGGCTGAGAGAAATTGATAAAAGATTGTGGGGGCTGTTTTCTTAGACTTCAGTGCGGCTTTTGACAATATCGATCATAGTCTGCTGCTGGAAAAACTTGTGTTATAGCTTTACATCCTCTACTATAATGTGGAAAATATTTACCTGTCTAACAGAACACAGAGGGTGTTCTTTAATAGAAGCCTCTCCAACATAATCCAGGTAGAATCAGGAATTCCCCAAGGCAGCTGTCCAGGCCCATTACTTTTTTCCCCATCTTTACTAATGACATGCCACTGGCTTTGAGTAAAGCCAGTGTGTATGTATTTTTTTAAGCTTTTTTTTTTTATTACCGCTTTTTCGTGGTATCCAATTGGTAGTTACAGTCTTGTCTCATCGCTGCAACTCCCATACGGACTCGGGAGAGGCGAAGGTCGAGAGCTATACGTTCTCCGAAACATAACCCAACCAAGCCGCACTGCATCTTGACACAATACCCACAATACCCACTTAACCCGTAGGAAACATCGTGCACCTGGCAACCGTGTTGGCGTGAACTGCGCCCGGCCCACCACGGGAGTCGCTAGTGCGCGATGGAGCAAGGACATCCCTGCCGGCCAAACTCTCCCCTAACCCGGACAACACTTGGCCAATTGTGCGCCGCCCCATGGGTCTCCCGGTCACGGCTGGCTGCGACAGGCCAGCGTGTATGTAGGCGGATGACTCAACACTATACGTCAGCTCCTACAGTGACTGAAATGACTGCAACACTTAAAGAGTTGCAGTTAGTTTCACAGTGGGTTGCAAGGAATAAGTTAGTCCCAAATATTTTGAAAACTAAACGCATTGCATTTGGGACAAATCATTCAGTAAACCCTAAATCTCAACTAAATCTTGTAATAAATACATGTGAAAATTGAGCAAGTTGAGGTGACTAAACTGCTTGGAGTAACCCTGGATTGTAAACTGTCATGGTCAAAAAATACTGATACAACAGTAGCTAACATGGGGAGAAGTATGTCCACAATAAAGTGCTGCTCTACCTTCTTAACAGCACTATCAACAGGGCAGGTCCTACAGGCCCTGGTTTTGTTACACCTGGACTACTGTTCAGTCATGTGGTAAGGTGCCACAAAAAGGGACTTGGGAAAATTGCAAATGGCTCATAATAGGGCAGCACGGCTGGCCCTTGGACATACACAGAGAGCTAATATTAAAAGTATGCATGTCGGTTTCTCATGGCTCAAAGTGGAAGAGAGATTGACTTCATCACTACTGGTTTTTGTAAGAAGTGTTGATATGCTGTATGCACCAAGGTGTCAGTTTAAAATATTAGCACACAGCTCACAAGACATGCCACCAGAGGTCTCTTCACAATCCCCAAGTCAAGAACAGACTATGGGAGGCGCACAATACTACGTAAAGCCATGGCTACATGGAACTTTACTCCACATCAGGAACTGATGGAACAGTTACCTGATGTGGAACAGCGGGGACTGTGAAGAGAAACACACAGGCAGACATGCTTACACATGATAAGACGTGCACTCTACACACACGGATTTTGTATTGTAGACATATGGTAGTAAAGTAGTGGCGCGAGGGCACACAATGTTTTATGAAAAGTGTTACGAAAATATAATGTGTAATATTTTTAAATTGTATATAACTGCCTTAATGTTGCTGGACCCCAGGAAGAGTAGCTGATGCCCTGGCAGCAGCTAATGGGGATCCTTAATAAATACAAATACTAACATGCATGAACCTGCAGGTAGCTAAAGCTATCCAACTAGGTTCAATGTTAGATAGCGAACATTAGGTTATAACTAGCAATGTGAATGGCTGTATGAGATACAAATAATATTACTACCACACAGATCATACACATAATGTTAGCTAGCGAGGCAGCCAGCCAGCTAAAATGTTAGCTAGCTATTTAAACTGTACGCTTTAACTTGCAAAGAAAATGACTGACAAAAAAATGAGAAACCATAAATGTTAAAATGCCTCTCCTGTGAAGTAGTGACGTGCAACATACGCCTAGCTTCATTAAGAAAACGTGCGATGATTAATGCTCCCTATTCATGATGTAAACTTTTTTTAGTTTTATGTTTTACATTTTAGTTAGCTTCAAACGTTGTTCAAAGTGTTGTGCTACTTAGCTACTGCGTTTCTTAACCCGGAAGGGCTAGCTGGCTGGAGGAAGCAGAAAGGCTGGGGCGGCCCTATGTAAAACTATAGATCATGATTTGTTAAATTTGAAACAAGGATATCCAACCAGCGAAGAGTGGCGTCTTAAAGTCTTCGGGAACAGCCCTTCATTATCAATGCTTTGTGCCAGCACATCAAAGCAGCCTTTCTACACTCAAGATAGTAGGACTTCGAGAGCTGGTGTCAGCCAGACTAAACCGGCGCAGTGGCAAGCCTCTCATTTAGACACGATTACACACATTCCAGCATCCCCTTCAAAGTGCCCCATCCCCCTCCAATGTTCTCCCTCCACTCTACCATTACACAACTGCACCCTCTTCCTCATGTTTACACAATCCCTCCCTCCCTCCTCCAGCTAAACAATCCTCCTTTTCCTCTATGTTGGGAAACACAAAAAGCCCCTTGCCCAGACCTACAGATATTCAGCAGCAAGCAAAGCTATACTCCTGGCTAGCATTGGGGGGCTGGTGGGGGGTAGCACAGTGGGATAACCCCCCAAAACATGACCCAAATATGAGAGGCGTACAATTATGAGAGGGAGTTAACCCACTGTCCCTAGGCAATCATTGAAAATAAGAAATGTTCTTAACTGACTTGCTTAGTTAAATAAAGGTAAAAATAACATTTTAAAATACGTGGGTCTGTGTGTGTGTGTGGGGGGGGGGGGGCTAGGAGAAGACACACTAGGGTTAGGTGATACTATCGGCAATATTGTGATATGACAGACGATACCGAACCTATTTCAACTGACTGGCCTCGCGCAGTAAAGCGGAGAAATGAGTCAGGCGGTGCATGGGTGACATTCCGAAGAAATTGGCTATATTCTTATAGCCTACTTCAATTGATGTTGTATTTACAGAATCTCAGAAGGCCTAAGGTAATAATGAGATTGAACAAACAATAGCAAGATAGAAAGACTTTATTCTAAATTTGAACAAACCTTAGAGTTGAGAAAAGCATTATGACAGAAATTACTTGAATAAAATACTTAACTAATAATTTGTCATTCAAAATAAAGTTGTGATTGAGAATTGCATAGACTACGATTTACATAATTGACCCATTTAAAAGAAGCAAAATTTGAAAAGGTTTGGGAGATACTGTTAATTTGTCTTAATGCATTTATGATGATATTTAATTTAGAAGGATTAGGCTTTTAGCCTTTTGGTTAATAACTTTTTTCCCCGCCTATGAACAGTTATGAACCAAAATGCGGAAAGCCTAATCCTACTAATCCTTAGTAAACCTACTAAATGAAATATCATAAAAGCATTAAGACAAATTAACAGTGTACCCCCCCCAAAAAATTTTTTATAGTGTTTAATGTCCTAATGTTGCTGCTTTTAAATGGGGTCAATTACGTAAGTCGTAATCTATGCTATTCTCAATCACAACTTTATTTTGAAAGACAAATTATATTTCAGGCCACAAGACATGCAATCGAGTTAACACTACCAAGATGGAAAAGTCGACTGAGAAGTCTAAAGAAAACTTGGGTTACAGCTGAGGAAACCCAGTTGGCCTATGCCTATTTCAATATTATTCTAGCAATGTGCAACCTACCTTCAACGCACAGTATCTTAGGCCTAATAGCAGAGGATAAGCAAAAATGTGAATACGTTTTTAATGATCAATTCTGAGGACAGCAGAGTTGCTAGCGCCTGCAGCCTATGATGATTCACCCATCACACGACACACAGCCAATGAGGCTCGTTGACAGTGTCAATCACTCCACGCTAGTGTCTTTTTCGACTTTTGTATATAAAAACATATAAATATACATTGGGGGTACATAAACATAACCAATAGGGGTATAAAATCATGATGGGACAAAGGTGGACATCGCCCAACCCTAACACACATTAAACTAAAGCCCTTTCCCCTGCTCCAGCTCTGCGCCCTGTGATCCCTTGCACCCAAGCCCATGGCCTGCTAATCCCATGTGACACGCTAAAAGGGCGGCACGTGACAGACAGGTACGTCACAGCGACCAGCATCGTTATCGGCCACCAGGCAGGAGAGGAGAAGAGCACTGTGGCTGTGGGTGGGATTTCCCACAGTTCCACCAATAGGGTCGGCACTATGCAATACCAGACCTCAGGCCACCGCCGTTGAATCAGACACAGACACACGTTGTTTTTCTCTCAATGTAGGGACGCATGGATGTATGTGTTGTAGTGTCTAGTACAGACAATTTTTCCAATTGTGCATGCACAACCCCAAAAAAAGCGTGTAATGGTTTTATTCCAAAATATATGATTGTAATAAAACATTTAAGGGGCTTTTGCTTAAATAAAAGTGTGAAATAATGAATTGAAGTGTGATAAAGTAAACAAGATTAGCCAAAGACACAAGATGCAGCTTGTTCTTGCATGCTCCCTAACACACACAGGACCTCCATTTCACGAGTATATACTAGAGGTCGGCAGATTATTTGGTGCCGATTTCAAGTTTTCGTAACTTGGTAATCAGCCTTTTTGGATGCCAATTTTGGCCGATTACATTGCAATCCATGAGGAAACTGCGCGGCAGGCTGACCACCTGTTACGCGAGTGCAGCGTCAAAAGGACCTTGTGGCTGCAAGGAGCCAAGGTAAGTTCCATTAAACTTATTATAAAAACAACCAATCTTCACATAATCACTAGCTAACTAGACATGGTTGATGATATTACTATCACTATGTTAACTAGCTTGTCCTGCGTTGCATATAATCAATGCGGTGTCTGTTAATTTATCATCGAATCACAGCCTACTTCCCCAAATGGTGTTGATTTAACAAAAGCGCATTCGCAAAAAAAGCACAATCATTTCACAAATGTACCTAACCATAAACATCAATGCCTTTCTTAAAATCAATACACAAGTATATATTTTTTAACCTGCATATTTAGTTCAAATAAATTCATGTTAGCAGGCAATATTAACTAGGGAAATTGTGTCACTTGTCTTGCGTTCAGTGCAAACAGAGTCAGGGTATATGCAAAAGTTTGGGCCGCCTGGCTCGTTGTGAACTGTGTGAAGACCGTAATTAATTTGCCCGAATTTTACATAATTATGACAACATTGAAGGTTGTGCAATGCAGAATCAATATTTAGACTTGGGGTGCCACCCGTTCGATAAAATACAGAACGGTTCCGTATTTCACTGAAAGAATAAAGGTTTTGTTTTCAAAATGATCGTTTCCAGATTTGACCATATTAATGACCAAAGGTTCGTATTTGTGTTAATTATATTATAAATAAATCTCTCATTTGATACAGCAGTCTGAGCGGTGGTAGGCAGCAGCAGGCTCGTAATTATTTCATTCAAACAGCACTTTACTGCGTTTTGCCAGCAGCTCTTTTAGCCATGCTTTAATGCAAAGCGCTGTTTATGACTTCAAGCCTATCAACTCCTGAGATTAGCCTGGCAATACTAAAGTGCCTATAAGAACATCCAAAAGTCAAAGATATATGAAATACAAATGGTATAGAGAGAAATAGTCGACGCGTCATAATGCCTATAATAACTACAACCTGAAATTTATTAACTGGGAATATTGAACCAGAACAAGAAACATAAGCTTTTTTTTAATTTTTTTTTTATTATTTATTATTATTTATTTTTTTACATGGCACATATTGCACTAACTTTCTTCTCCAACACTGTGTTTTCACATTATTTAAACCAAATTGAACATGTTTAATTATTTATTTGAGACTAAATAGATTTTATGTATAATATTTAGTTAAAATAATAGTTAATTCAGTATTGTTGTAATTGTCATTTAAATAAAATCGGCAGATTAATCGTTATTGGCTTTTTTTGGTCATGCAACGTTATTTTTTTATTTCACCTTTATTTAACCAGGTAGGCTAGTTTGGAACAAGTTCTCATGTACAACTGCGACCAAGATAAAGCAAAGCAGTGTGACAGCGTTACAAATGCAATAAACAAACATACAGTCAATAACACAATAGAAAAAGTCTATATACAATGTGTGCAAATGGCGTGAGGAGGCAAGGCAATAAATAGGCCATAGTAGCGAAGTAATTACAATTTAGCACTGGAGTGATAGATGTGCAGATGATGTGCAAGTAGAAATACTGGTGTGCAAAAGAGCAAAATAGTAAATAAAAACAATATGGGGATGAGGTAGGTAGATTGGATGGGCTATTTACAGATGGGCTGTGTACAGCTGCAGCGATCGATAAGCTGCTCAGATAGCTGATGATTAAAGTTACTGGGGGAGATGTCTCAAACTACAGCGATTTCTGCAATTTGTTCCAGTCATTGACAGCAGAGAACTGGAAGGAAAGGCAGCTTTGGGGATGACCAGTGAGAAATACCTGCTGGATAGCGTGCTACGGGTGGGTGTTATGGTGACCAGTGAGCTTATAGATGACCTGGAGCCAGTGGGTCTGGCGACAAATATGTAGCGAGGGCCAGTCGACAAGAGCATACAGGTCGCAGTGGTGGGTGGTATATGGGGCTTTGGTGACAAAACGGATGGCACTGTGAAAAACTGCATCCAGTTTGCTGAGTAGAGTGTTGGAGGCTATTTTGTAAATGACTTCGCCAAAGTCGAGGATCGGTAGGATAGTCAGTTTTACGAGGGTGCTTTGGAGGCGTGAGTGAAGGAGGCTTTGTTACGAAATAGGAAGCCGATTATAGATTTAATTTTGGATTGGAGGTGTTTAATATGAGGCTGGAAGGAGAGCTTAGTCTAACAAGACACCTCAGAATATGTGGACAACTATAAGTACCAAGTCAGAACCATCCAGAGTAGTGATGCTAGTCAGGCGGGCGGGTGCGGGCAGCAATCAGTTGAAAAGCATGCATTTAGTTTTACTAGTGTTTAAGAGCAGTTGGATGCCACGGAAGGAGTGTTGTATGGCATTGAAGCTCGTTTGGAGGTTTGTTAACACAGTGTCCAAAGAAGGGCCAGAAGTACACAGAATGGTTTCGTCTGCATAAAGGTGGATCAGGGAATCACCCGAAGCAAGAGCGACATCATTGATATAAACAGAGAAAAGAGTCAGCCCGAGAAGTAAACCCTGTGGTACCACCATAGAGACTGAGGTCCAAACAACAGGCCCTCCTATTTGACACTGAACTCTATCAGAGAAGTAGTTGGTGAACCAGGCGAGGCAGTCATTTGAGAAACCAAGGCTGCTAAGTCTGCCGATAAGAATACGGTGACTGACAGAGTCGAAAGCCTTGGCCAGGTCGATAAAAACAGCTGCACAGTACTGTCTTTTATCGATGGCGGTTACGATATCGTTTAGTACCTTGAGCGTGGCTGAGGTGCACCCGTGACCAGCTCGGAAACCGGATTGCACAGCGGAGAAGGTACGGTGGGATTCAAAAATGGTCAGTGATCTGTTTGTTAACTTGGCTTTTGAAGATTTTAGAAAGGCAGGGCAGGATGGATATAGGTCTATAACAGTTTGGGTCTAGAGTGTCACCCCCTTTGAAGAGGGGGATGACCGCAGCAGCTTTCCAATCTTTAGGGATCTCGGACGATACGAAAGAGAAGTTCGAACATACTGGTGATAGGGGTTGCAAAAAAGGTGGCGGATAAATTTAGAAAGACAGGGTCCAGATTGTCTAGCCCGGCTGATTTGTACATGTCAAGGTTTTGCAGCTCTTTCAGAACATCTGCGATCTGGATTTGAGTGAAGGAGAAGCTGGGGAGGCTTGGGCAAGTAGCTGCGGAGGGTTCAGAGCTGTTGGCCGGGGTTGGGGTAGCCAGGAGGATAGCATGGCCAGCCGTAGAGAAATGCTTACACTGGTAACAGTGTTTCCTAACCTCAGGGCAGTGGGCAGCTGGGAGGTGCTCTTATTCTCCATGGGCATTACAGTGTCCCAGAACTCTTGGGAGTTTGTGCTACAGGATGCAAATTTTTGTTTGAAAAAGCTAGCCTTTGCTTTCCTTACTGACTGTGTGTATCGGTTCCTGACTTTCCTGAAAAGTGACATATCGCGGGGAATATTCGATGCTAGTGCAGTCCGCCACAGGATGTTTTTGTGCTGGTCGAAGGCTGTCAGGTCTGGAGTGAACCAGAAGCTATATCTGTTCTTAATTAAGCTTTTTTAAAGGGGCATGCTTATTTAAAATGGTGAGGAATTTACTTTACTGACGGGCATCCTCTACTGACGGAATGAGGTCAATATCCTTACAGGATACCTGGGCCAGGACGATTAGAAAGGCCTGCTCGCAGAAGTATTTTAGGGAGTGTTTGACAGTGATGAGGGGTGGTCGTTTGACCTCAGACCAGATGCAGGCAATGAGGCAGTGATCGCTGAGATCTTGATTGAAAACAGCAGAGGTGTATTTGGAGGGCAAGTTGGTCAGGGTAATATCTATTTAAGGTAACCATGTTTACGGATTTAGGTTTGCACCTGGTGGGTTCCTTGATAATTTGTGTGAGATTGAGGGCATCTAGCTTAGATTGTAGGACTGTCGGGGTGTTAAGCATATCCCAGTTCAGGTCACCTAACAGAACGAACCTTGAAGATAGATTGGGGGGCAATCAATTTACATATGGTGTCCAGCGCACAGTTGGGAGCTGGGGGGTGGGGGTCTATAACAGGCGTGAGAGATGTATTTCTGGAGAGACTCATTTTTAAAATTAGAAGCTCGAACTGTTTGGACATAGACCTGGAAAGTATGACAGAACTTTGCAGGCTCTCTCTGCAGTAGATTGCAACTCCTCCCCCTTTGGAAGTTCTATCTTGATGGAAAAATTTGCATTTGGGGATGGAAATATCCGCATTTTTGGTGGCCTTCCTAAGCCAGGATTCAGACACGGCAAGGACATCTGGGTTGGCGGTGAGTGCTAAAGCAGTGAGTAAAACAAACTTCGGGAGGAGGCTTCTGATATTAACATGCAATGAAACCAAGGCTTTTACGGTTACACAAGTCAACAAATGAGAGCGCCTGGGGACAGGCAGGACCTGGGTTAACCTCCACATCACCCGAAGAACAGAGGAGTAGGATGATGGTACGGCTAAAGGCTAGCAAAACTGGTCGTCTAGTGCGTTGGGGACAGAATAAAAGGAGCAGATTTCTGGTCATGGTAGGATAGATACAGGGATTAATGTCCAGACAGGGGTATGGTAGGGTGTGGGTACAATGGAGAAAACCTAGGCATTGAGTGATGATAAGAGAGGTTGCATCTCTGGACGCACTAGTAATGCTGGGTGAGATCACCGCATGTGTGGGAGGTGGGACAAAAGATGTATCTGAGGCATGTTGAGATGAACTAGGGGCTCCGCAGTGAACTAAAACAAGGATACTTATCCCAAACAACAGTATACAAGGCATATTGACAATAGAGAGAGACAAAGCGAGGCATAAAGCAATCACAGGTGATGATTGGGAGAGTTAGCAAAGACAACAACAGGTAAGACAACAGCTAATCAGCTAAGAGAACAGGTAAAATGACAGGGCCTGAGTTCGAGGCTGGGGCCGACAGATAAACAAAATGGAGTACCGTGATTAATGAACAGTCCAGCAGGCATCAGCTATGTAGCCAAGTGATCATAGGGTCCAGTGAACAGCAATAGATGAAACAGGAAACCGCTAGTTAGTCGTTACTACGCTAGCAAGCGGGAGACACGGCGATCAAAAAAAGTTAGCAGGCCGGGGCTAGTAGAAGCGTCTGCTCCGAAGTCAGGCAAAGGCCGGTTGAGGGCACAACAGATGGAATTGTGTCGACAGGCCAGTTGTGTCGGCATTCTCCGTGTCGACAAAGGGTCCAGGCCAGTTGGCAAAAGAGGTATTGTAGCTGGAGTAATTTAGTTTCCTAGCCGGGAGATGCGCCTGGCTTGCGTCTAACTGGTGCTAGCTTCGGTACAAGCCACTATAGCCACTTGGTAGCAGCTAGCTAGCAGCCATGATCCGATGCAAAGGTCCAGAGCTTAAGGCAGGAATCTGGTGGTGTAGTGGATTCTAGTCGTGTTAGTGAAGAGTCCGGGAGGCATCAGCTGTGTAGCCGAGTGATCATAGGGTCCACTGAGCAGGCCGGGACATGGGCCTGGCTCAAGGCTAGCTTCTGGACTGGGCCACTCGGTGGCAGCTAGCTAGCTGCGATGATCTGGAGTAATGGTCCAGGGCTTACGGTGTTGCAGTGGAGAAAAACAGTCCGATATGCAGACTGGCAAGTATTATCCAGGCTAAAAGCGGCTGGTGTCTATGCTAAAGCTAAAGGCCGCTAGCAGTGGCTAACATTGACTAAATAGTTAGTAGCTAATTAGCTGGTTAGCTTCTGATAGAGGTTCTGGCTAAAAGGTCTAAAAATAGCAGATCCGTATCACATTGGGTGAGGCGGGTTGCCGGAAGGTATATTTAATTTTTTTTAAATGGAAAAAAAGATTGAAATATATATGAAAAATATATGAAAAATACAAGATTTACACGGGAGAACGATAAACAACGTCTGCACTGCTACGCCATCTTTGAATTGATCAATAAATCGGTCAACCTCTAGTATATACACAAGACATTGTTTTCATATTTGACATAAAGACACTTTCTACTAGAGGTCGACCGATTAATCGGAATGGCCGATTTCAAGTTTTTATAACAATCTGTATTTTTGGACACCAATTTGCAGATATTTTTTATTTACACTTTAACTTAACTAGGAAAGTCATTTAAGAACATATTCTAAATTTCAATGACGGCCTAGGAACGGTAGGTTAACTGCCTTATTCAGGGGCAGAGTGACATATTTTGTATAAAATAAAACATTAATATCTTATTTACATAAGTATTCAGACCCTTTGCTATGAGACTCAAAATTGAGCTCAAGGGCATCTTGTTTCCATTGGTTCTCTCGTTGACAGTGCATGTCAGTAAAAACCAAGCCATGAGGTCAAAGGAATTGTCCGTAGAGCTCCAAGACAAAATTGTGTCGAGGCACAGATCTGGGGAAGGGTACCAAAAACATGTCTGCAGCATTGAAGGTCCCCAAGAACACAGTGGCCTCCATCATTCTTTAAATGGAAGAAGTTTGGAACCACCAGGACTCTTCCCAGAGCTGGCCGCCCGTCCAAACTGAGCAATCGGGGGAGAAGGGCCTTGGTCCAGAACCTGTTGGTCACTCTGATAGAGCACTAGAGGTCCTCTGTGGAGATGGGAGAACCTTTCAGAATGAAAACCATCTCTGCAGCACTCCACCAATAAGGCCTTTATGGTAGAGGGGCCAGACAGAAGCCACTCCTCAGTTAAAAAAGGTACATGACAGCCCACTTGGAGTTTGCCAAAAGGCACCTAAAGGACTCTCAGACCATGAGAAACAAGATTATCTGGTCTGATGAAACCAAGATTAAACTCTTTGGTCTGAATGCCAAGCGTCACGTCTGGAGTAAACCTGGCACCACTCATCACCTGGCCAACACCATCCCTATGGTGAAGCATAGCGGTGGCAGCATCATGCTGTGGGATTTGTTCAGCGACAGGGACTGGGAGACAAGTCAGGATTGTGGCAAAGATGAATGGAGCAAAGTGCAGAGAGATCATTGATGAAAACCTGCTCCAGAGCACTCAGGACCTCAGACTGGGGCGAAGGATCACTTTCCAACAGGACAACGACCCTAAGCACACAGCCAAGACGACGCAAGAGTGGCTTCAGGACAAGTCTCTGAATGTCCTTGAGTGGCCCAGCTAGAATCTGGACTGGAACCCGAACATCTCTGGAAAGAGCTGAAAATAGCTGTGCAGCGACACTCCAATCCAACCTGACAGAGCTTGAGAGGATCTACAGAGAAGAATGGAAGAAACTCCCCAAATACAGGTGTGCCAAGCTTGTAGCTACATACCCAAGAAGACTCAAGGTTGTAATCGCTGCCAAAGGTGATTCAACAAAGTACTGAATAAAGGGCCTGAATACTTATGTGAATGTCACATTTCCATTTATTTTATTTGTTTAGGTGCAAACATTTCTGAAAAACAGTTTTTGCTTTGTCATTATGGGATAGTGTTTGAATATTGACAAGGATTTTTTATTTTATTTTTTTAACCATTTTAGAATAGAATGTAACAAAATGTGGAAAAACTAAAAAGGAGTCTGAATACTTTGAATGCACTGGCACACACACACAAAACAGGGCAATTCCATGGTAACGGAATGACTCAGACTCAAGGTTTTTCACCTTACAAATGTCAAACTAAAAGCATTGATTGCACAGGGACTACTTTCAACAATGTCCACAGAACATTTGACAAAAACACATTTACATTGAACAAAAGTAAAACACATCATGTAAAGTGTTGGTCCCATGTTTCATGAGCTGAAATAAAAAGATCCCAGAAATCTCTCTCAAATTCTGTGCACACATTTGTTTACATCGGTTAGTGAGCATTTCTCCTTTGCCAAGATAATACATCCACCTGACAGGAGTGGCAATTAAAGAAGCTGATTAAACAGCATGATGATTACACAGGTGCACCTTGTGCTGGGGACAATAAAAGGTCACTCGACAATGTGCAATTTTGTCACAACACAATGCTGCAGATGTCTCAAGTTGAGGGAGCGTGCAATTGGCATGCTGGCTGCAGGAATGTCCACCTGAGCTGTTTCCATATGATTTAATGTTCATTTTTCTACCATAAGCCGCCTCCGTTATTTTAGAAAATTTGACCGTAGGTCCAAACGGCCTCACAAACGCAGATGTGTGGGCGAGCAGTTTGCTGATGTCATTGTTGTGAACAGAGTGCCCCATGGTGGTGGTGAGGTTATGGTATGGGCAGGCATAAGCTATGGACAACGAACAGAATTACATTTTATCGATGGCAATTTGAATGCACAGAGATACCGTGACAAGATCCTGAGGCCCATTGTCGTGCCATTCATCCACCACCATCACCTCATGTTTCAGCATGATAATGCACGGCCCTAGTTCTTCCATGGCCTGCATACTCACTAGACATGTCACCCATTGAGCATGTTTAGGATGCTCTGTACCGACGTGTACTACAGGGTGTTTCAGTTCCAGCCAATATCCAGCAACTTCACACAGCCATTGAAGAGGAGTGGGACAACATTCCACAATCAACAGCCTGATCAACTCCATTCAAAGGAGATGTGTCGTGTTGCCTGAGGAAAAGTGGTCACGCCAGATACTGACTGTTATTCTAATCTGTTACCACAGATGCATATCTGTATTCCCAGTCATGCGAAATCCATAGATTACTGCCTAATGAATTTAATTCAATTGACTGATTTCCTTATATGAACTGTAGCTTAGTAGTTTAATATTTGAAATTGTTGCGAGTATTTTTGTTCAGTATACTTGAACAGTGCAGATTACGTAACAATGACGGTAATAAAATATATATTTTAAAATCTTAAATATGTAGTCTAAATTAAGATTCAAAGATGTCTGAAGAAATAATGGGGTGTCAGCTATGATGTGACACCTTGAGTTTGAAAAAATCTATTTGAATTATTGAACAGTAAGTGAAATGGATTAACACCTGACAATAACAGAATGACATCACGGGTCCCTGTTCTGTATTATACAGAAATGCATAATTATGGATATGTCATGTATTCATTGTGATGTATCCTGAACAGGTACACAAAAAAGGTAGAAAAATGCAATATCCACATTTGTGTGTTTGGGAATTATTCTACACATTGGCTATTATTCTAATGAGGTTCCCCCCCAAACAAGACCAAATTTGTTTGGTACGGACAGACCAAATCTGAATTAATCATAGATGTCTATGTTTCACAAGTTTGGACTCAGTAGAACACAGCACAGTACCGGGGCAGCAGGGAGCCTGGTGGATAGGATCGATGGGCCAGCAACTGAAATGTTGCTGTATCGAATCCCAGAGACGAAAATGTACAAATCTGTCGTTCTGCCTTTGAGCAAGGCAATTAACCCCAATTGCTCCAGGGTCGCCGTCAATAATGGATGATCCCCTGGCTGTGACCTCACTCTCCAAGGGTGCCTCAGTTTGCTGTCCAAACTTGTGAAACATAAACGTCTAAATGTCAGCTACTTTTCAATGTCCATGGACGTACGGTGTCGGTTGAGGACACTGGTTACAGTAAATGGAAAGAGAGGGGGCTCATGGGTAGGTGTCAGTAAAAGGTGACATTAACTGGAGAGAGAAGAGCGAAAGAGAGAGAGACAGCGACAGGGAGACAGGGGGAAAGATAGGCAGAGAGACAGGAGGGGTTGTCCACAGTTTTCACAATTATGAGCTGAACTCAACAGTATGCCAGTGGAAGGGAGGACAGTAGCAGGTGACCCAACTGTGGTTTATGAATTTTAGCCAATAAATTGCAGTCCTTCTGTTACCGATTTTGTAATGAATGACACATTCGAATCACTTAATAAATCATAAACAAAATCATCATAATTGGAAAAAAAAAGAACTCATTTGTAGGTTTACCTTTACTTACTTCTGTGAACTTTCATTATCCTCCCTCATGAGGGAGAGAAATGTGAAACAATCTTAAAGATGTGGGGGTTTTGTAAAAGAACGGCAATATCTCCTAAACTTACAGAAGGCAAATAATTTGACAAAAGGAAAAGTAAGTGTTGATATTAGTTGGCAGGGGTCTTAACTGCAACAATATTGTGTGTTGAGGTATTTCTAATACCTTTTAAGACTTTTTCTTTTAGATGTTTTCTAAGACCCGTTTTCCATCTGTTTGACCAGAAATCAAAGACTTCGCTTATTCCTAATTTAAGGATGAAAAATGTTTGTGAAAAAAAAATAATTCAGGCACTACATTTTTAACTCATCTTTCATTTGACACCAAATTTGAGGTGCTCCTATGAACTTCACATGTTGGTGCTCATGGGTACTTTTAAATGAAAATGGCCAACAACAACCCATGTCGGCATACAAGGTAGGCCCACCGCCAGAGAAAAGGCTAATGTAATTCACAAAATCGATTTATAGCTGGACGATCTGTGAAAGAACAGCTTTTTTTCTGGAAAAATAGAAATATTTACTGGTGCCCTGAGAATACACTCCAGTCAGAGGGAACAAAGACACCTCTCATCCATCTCCTATTCCATTTGTGTCATCCTTAGAGAATTATGTTCGAGTGAGACATGAGAAGTGAGACATTAAGATCTTTGATCCAGCCAATTGCATGTTACTTAATTAAACATCAAAACTTAGCTACTCCTTAATGGCATTAGGTAAAAATGTAAACCATCAGCTTCAAAATGTAGCCTATAGCTTTAACAACAAAAAAAGGGGGAAGAGTGAGCTATATGGAAAGAGGAAGGAGAATTCAGACTTTAGGCTACTTAATAACCAAGAAAATGTTAAATCATGAATACTTAAGTTTACCTATATGAAACTGTCCTAAACTGATTGGAGCTCAGTAGAGTAGCTCAGTAGAAAGTCAAGCTCATGTAGTAATGTACTACATTGCAAAATAAACTAATTCTGGCTCCTGAGAAACCTCTCATGAGTGGGCCAGCTTAAGGGAATCACCCAGGTCTGGGACTGACACTACAGTATGTTCTCTGCTTTCAATGTGCATGCTTATAAACTTGGGACTTTTTGTTTCATCCATACAGTAATCTGAATGGTGGTATGCACAGTGATGAAACATGAATACCACAAGTATTTATATGCACAAATAAGCTCAACATTTCCGAGGGCTAACACACAAACTCTGACTCCACCCACAGACATGCAACGCACACACACATGAACAAAAAAAGAATTGTTAGGAAAAGATGCTACGGGGAGCGGACAGTCTTACCTTCTCTCTGAGCGGGGTTCATCCTCGACTCGTCTGCTTTCTGAAAACTAATGCTGGTATAGGCGCGCAGGTCCTCTGGGTCACTACCACCTTGCGTGTCCCTGGCTCTGGCCCAGAGGGAACTCCACTCTGGTAGGTTCTGGTCCTGAGCCAGGTCCAGGTTGATGTAGTTCCGCCTGTTCTGGTTCTGTCCGTTAGAGCTGGGCTGTGATGGGCTTTCTCTCCTCCCGTTGGCAGATAATGGGGATTCTCCCGGCTTCAGCCATACATTCTCGAAAGAGGCGGAGCTGTGACGTTTCACTCCCTCCACGGAGGGCGAGGCGGCGTTGACCGGGACTCCCGTGGAGGAGAAGGTCTCGGAGCTGTGCCGACGCCGGCCCTGCTGGTCGGCGCGGATCAATTTAGCTCCCTGGTTCCAGATTAAACTGGAGTTAACCCTGGTGAAAGCACTCAGCCCAGAGAGAGGGCCCATTAGTCCTAAGGGCACAGCACTGGGACCCGCACCCAGCACAGACAGGTCCTGGCTTGGAGGGGACACAGAGAAGGGGGTGACATCAATGGTCGACATCGGAGCGTTCAGAATCATCTGTGTGTCAGAGTA
Source organism: Salvelinus fontinalis (assembly GCF_029448725.1). NCBI lineage: Eukaryota > Metazoa > Chordata > Actinopteri > Salmoniformes > Salmonidae > Salvelinus > Salvelinus fontinalis. The sequence goes on from NC_074697.1 coordinate 50,482,515, forward strand.
GTCAGTCTGTGTGCTGCTGTAGTCCCGTCTACAGAGGTTCTCACAGGGGATCACAGAGGGAGCCACAGGGTCCACTATAGCATAGCCATCTGTGCAGGAGGCTAGGGGTTTGGCTGCCCAGCTGGGAATGCCCCTGCCCTGAGCACCCAGGTGCATGTTCATGTAGTCTGAGGAAATCTCTGCTGGCCCCTCTGGGCCACTCCCTGGGAACACAGGGGAGAAGTGAGTGGTCAAGCCGGCTGAGAAAGGCTTGTTGTTGAACTCTATGTTGACATACTCCCCGGGGCTCTTGGGATCTGCAGGGAAGGGGCACTCATGGGTGCGAGGCAGGGTGCTGGCTTTGTTGCCCTCCAGAGAGAGGCGCGTGGGCCTGGCCAGCCTGCTGTCCACATCAGCTCTCTTGGGCTTGACCACGGGCTGACTACTGTAGCCCTGTCCCATTAGACTGTCGCTGCTCGTGGAGGAGGCTAAAGAGTCCCCGAAGGCAAGGCGTCCAGAGCTGAGCGAAAGGTGCAGGGGGTTCTGGTCCAGCTTCCTGTGGCTGTGTTCAAAAGAGCGAGGCAAGGAAAAGTAGGAGTACATGGACTTAGGTGGATCCTCTACCAGGTTGATGTAGAAATCTGGCGGCGTGCTAGTCATGGAGCAGCTCGCCGGTGACATGTTCATGTAATCCCCGGGCGACAACAATTTCTCCTCCGTGCTCTCGACAGAAAGCTTAGGGTTGACCCCATTGGTCCATATTTGACCGTAGTTTGTGGTGTCTGGTGAGCAGCTCCCGCTGGGTGACATCATCATGTACCCATTGGAGTCCATTTTGGGGTGCTGGTGAGAGTTAATCTGCTGTGGCACCGACACACTTTTGGGGCTCATGGGCATGTAGTCGGCACTTTTACCTGTGGCAGGTGCCACACCTGGGGTCATGGGCATGTAGCCATCATCTTTTTTGCTCACCCTGTTGCCCTCTAAGGGGATGTCTATGCCCTCCTCTGGGTATGAGTGTGTGGGCATGAAGGCAGAGTGCCTGTAGCTGGATGCTCGGCTGCATGACGAGTATGCAGGCTGCATTACTGTGTACTCCTCCAGCGATACTGTGGAGGTCTTCTGGTGGCACACTGTCAGGGGAGATGTGCTCGAGGAGTGTGTCCGTTTCCTGAAGCACTTCTCCAGCTCAGGCTCGTCCAGGTGGGATGGCGTACCGTGGGGGTGGGGGCTGCAGCCACAGTGGCCCCTCAGAAGAGTTGCAGGCTTCGCCATGCAGATGTAGTTGTTGAGTTCTTCCTCCCTGGCGGGCGGTGTGTGACTCAAGGAGTCAGGTGTGACACTGCGGAAGGAACTCCTGAAGTCACAGGGGCTGGATCCATACTCATCAGAGGAAATGAATCCCCCGTCAATAGGAGAGCCAGATATGGAGGCACTGGAGCGGCAGGGGTAGAGACAGTCTGAAGTGGAGCCGTGCCCACTCGTACTGCTGGAGGACAGGCTAACTGGGCTGATTGCTGAGGGGGAGCAGCGCGAAGAGGGCATGGGGATAGACCTGCTGTGGTTGAGGGGAGGGTGGAGGCGGGAGGCCCCTCTGTGTCTGTGAGATTGTGTCCTGGCTTCACAGGGGCTCCCATCCACTGAGGCTGGTCTGGACATGGTTCCTTCCCCATCACTAGAGGCCCTCACTCTGAATGAATGACTGTGCTTTCCCGGGCCAGCAGGCGAGGTGGCCGTCACACTCTCAGTCCGGGACCTCCTTCCCAGTCCCACTTGGCTAGGTGGCAGGTTGTTGTGGTGATGCCTTCTCAAAGGCACAGAGATTGGGTTGGAGCAGTTTGACGAGGAATGGCTTTTGCTCCGGGGACGAAATTCCTCACTCATCGCTTTCATCGCCTCCAGGATGGTTTCATGCATATTTTGAGCAACAACAGAGTCGTCCACTTGCATCCAAAATTCCCCCGGTCCTGTGACTGCAGATCTTCCCACTTCAATGAAAAAGAAATTCTCTGAATGACCGCATCTCCTTATATTCATTAATTGCAGCACGACCGCCGCTGCGTCTGAGTTCAATTTCACAAAGCTGATGGTTTTATTTGTTAGGCACAATCTGTAAATCCCAATAAAATTTTTGGTGTGTCCCAGGCCCTTTGGTTTCAAAATAACTTGCCAGACTTCTTTAAAGGCAGGTCCTGGCATGGTTTCTTCTCCATAATTCTCCTCTGCCATCCCACTGCCACCAACAGCAGCATCATGAACTTTACCTTTGTTGTGTAGGTCCACTAGCGCTTGGTGCCACCTGTCCTGTTCCTGCTCGCTGTCCGCTGCAATAGAGAAATACTCATCCTTGGTGTAAAGAGCCACCAGGTATTTGTTTTTGGAATCTGCCCTTTTATTTATGTTGAAGCAGCTCTCCAGCAGGATTGACCTTTTAGGCACCCCGGACTTGTGTCTCCATTTTTTTTCATTTTCGTAGTACTCCAACCTGGAGGGTCCTGCAGCACTAGCAGCCCGCAGGACAAAAAACCTCTTATGCATGCTTTTAGGTTTCCTTAAATAACCCACCTTTCTTACATCTGAAAAACAACCCTGCTGCTCTGTGGTTGGGCTAGCCATTTTGGAATTTTAAATACTACTTGTATTTAAAAATACAACTGTTCTTACTGAAATAAAAAAGCAAAAAATATTAGGGTATTTAGATCCTAATATAGCCATTGAAAACGAGTTAGTGTGGATCTTAACTATGCATTTGCTATGGCATACGTCTCAATTAGCTAAACTAACGGCGCTAAACCAATAACAGCGCTGTCAAACTGTTGGTGCTGCAGTGGAATTTCGAAGCAGTATGTTACATTTTCTCCCTAAGAACGTAAAATAACACTCTTTATTAATTTGTCCTTTCATTATGATGACAAAAAGTCGCCTACAAAAATAAGGGAAAACTCACTTCAGTCCCGGAGTTCAAAACAAGCCTCGTCAGCATATGACCTCATTTCGCATGCTAGGTAACCACCAAGGCAGGCTTGTCCCGTCGATAGCCCTGCTTGCAAAAGTGCAACCCAGAAAAATAAAACATGTACCAGTGCATTCGATTATCTTTTCAAAATATGTTAGAGTCCAATGTGATACGAAGCCGATGAATGTGAAGTGAGTGCAAAGTTCTCTTCTCCACTTTGTTAATAAATCCAGTAGGTCTAAACCAAAACAAGGCTCCGTGTTTGTGGGAGTACCTTCCCTATCGATTACAGTTTGCGCTCAAGGAGTTGCCCACGTGACGATTCGATGCGTGGACAGTTTAAACAAGGGAGACGGCCTACCTTGGCACGATAAACCGCGTCAGCCTATCCCCTTGCCATAATAGGCTCGTTGTAAGAATCTGATTGGCCAGAGTTTATTTCAGTCCGTTAGAGTGACGAAGTTGCGCTTAAAAAAAGCCACAAAATCAAATTGCCTACATCGTAAAAGTTCATGATAAAAAAATAAAAAAAAATGGTATCTTTATTTTAAGTTAACAGTGTGGTTAAGGTTAGATTTAAAAATGACATTTTAAGAAGATAAATTGTAGGAATAGGCGGGGTTTAGGGCTTTGTGGCTGTTGTAACTAGTGGCGACCCTTTGAATGGGAGTAACAGTAGAAATACGCGTTCTTGTACTATGGTCTTGGGCTCTAGAACCGTGCTTTCAAAGTCGATATTTTACTGATTTATATAATGAAGCATGGCGCAGTTGTTTTCGTTAGTTTTTTTGGTCTTGTATGTCCACCAGCATAGGCCTACACCTGAATGTTTTGTTTAAGAACTACTTGGGGAAAACAACGTGTCTCGTTCTCGGGAGGGAATGGAATTTGTTTTGAATGGAATAAGGGATAATAATCTGGCAGCATCGTCAAGGACACCCGCTCCCGTTCCGAGACAATCACAAGACTTTGCTTGTGTGTGCATTATGCCAATCACAATGCCATTTAATAAGTGAACGTGTGTTTATTGCTTAGAAAGTTAATTTGGGATAAACCTAGTAAAAGTGGGCTATCATAAAGTAGCCCTAGGCATGTTTCACTGTTAGCTGGTTCACAGCTGAGAGTGCCACCTACTGGTTTTGCGTCTCTAACGAAACCTGTCTGATTTGGGGTCATTTAATTCGGTCCCTAAAGTGAATTCCAATTCAAAGGTTGAAACATGACATATAGCCAAACACTTTATGTACAGGTATATTTAAGTTGTTTATTATTAATTGATAGATAGTTTAAGCTAAAATGTACACACTCAGCACCTAATGTGGCTATGTTTCCCAGACAGTACACATACAGTACCAGTCAAAAGTTTGGACACACCTACTCAGTCAAGGTATTTTCTTTATTTGACTATTTCTACATATATTTACAAAGACAGTTCAAGTCTGAGTTCAAGAATGCAGTTCACAATAGACAAAAAGGATCAAATGAAGATAGAGCTATATACCAAACGATCAAATTAAATCAACACAGGTGTAGACCTTACCGTTAAGTGCTTACTTACAAGCCCTTAACAAGCCATGCAGTTCAAGAAATAGAGTTAAGCAAATATTTACTAAATAAACTAAAGAGGGGGGAAAAAAGTAACACAAGAAAATTACATAACAATAACAAGGCTATATACCGGGGGTACCAGTATAGAGTCAATGTGCGGGGGTACAGGTTTGTCTAGGTAATTTGTGAAGAGACTATGCATAGATAATAAACAGCGAGTAGCAGCAGTGTAAAAACAAGGGGGGGGGGGGGGGGTCAATATAAATAGTCCGGGTGGCCATTTGATTATTTGTTCAGCAGTCTTATGGCTTGGGGTGGAAGCTGTTAAGAAGCCTTTTGGTCCTAGACTTGGCGCTCCGGTACCGCTTGCCATGCGGGAACAGAGAGAATAGTCAGTAAAGGCGCCAGAGGGGATGGCTGCCATTTTATGGACTCTTAACCAACTGTGCTATTTTGTTTGTTTTTTCGCATTGTTTGTAACTTATTTTGTGCATAATGTTGCTGCTACAGTCTCTTAGGACCAAAAAGAGCTTCTGGACATCAGAACAGCGATTACTCACCTAGAATTGGACAAATCATTTCTCTTTAATGAGTCGGGCGAGAGGGATTTAACCTAGATGTCCGACGAGGCCATCATCCCCGTCATTTGCAAGAGGAAAATATGGAGATATCATGGGAAGGAGATTGGGGTGCATTGATTATCCAATTGCTGGATAATATAGTAGATGAACTACAAGCACGTATATATTACCAACGGGACATAAACATTTTTAATATCTAATGTTTCACCGAGTTGTGGCTGAACGACGACATGAATAACATACAGCTGGCGGGTTACACATTGTATCAGCAGGATAAAAGTGCAGCCTCTGGTAAGACAAGGGGTGGAGGTCTATGTATATTTGTAAACAACAGCTGGTGCACGATATCTAAGGAAGTCTCAAGGTTTTGCTCGCATGAGGTGCTAAGCTGTAGATCACACTATCTACCAAGAGTTTATCTATATTCTTTGTAGCTGTCTATTTACCATCGCAAACCGATGCTGGCACTAGGACCGCACTCAATGAGCTGTATACGGCCATAAGCAAACAGGAAAAACGCTCATCCAGAGGCGGCGCTCCTAGTGGCCGGGGACTTTAATGCAGGGAAACTTAAAGCCGTTTTACCTAATTTCTACAAGCATGGTAAATGTAGTCGGGGTGGAAAGATTTTTTGAATATTGAGGAACATTCATTTACAATGGATGTTACAAAAACAGACTTTGTTGACTTGTGTGAGGCGAAGAAAAATGTGGTGTACGTGGTGAGCTAAGACAATCAAAAATAAGACATTGCCAAATGGGCACGTCGTGACGTAACCTGGGGACCATAGACCCCCCCCTCTCTCTTTCTTTCTCCACAGTTTATGACGTCGTAAATACTCTGCTTCTGGGCCTGTACTATTGAGATTGAAATGTGTGAGAGAGACTTGGCCAAACTCCTAATCCCCAAAATGGTAGAATTTAACAATATTTATACATTTGAGAATGTGGGAATGGTCCGTGGACACTTAAGGGGCAGTCATGACGAGTGTGTTTCATTTGGTGATCTCATGAAGGACAGGAAACACACATAACTGTATCTTTTAAAGTGTACATTTCCCAGCTGTCAGGTTTACATCTAAATATTGTGAAACGTATGAGGTTAAACATGAATCTATTTGTGAAAAGATGTATTGTGATGTTAACCTTCTAAATGAGAGTATGGATTTTCATATAAAGATTAACAAAATCAGTGGACACACTCCCGTGAGCCGAGACATCACATTAGGCGTCATAGAACCGCCCCTTTTTCCACAGAAAATAAATCCCACTTCCTACAAAATATACATTCAAATCAGAGTCCCCACGTTGGAAAGGCTACAATTCTATAGGCCACAGAGACCATACAGCTGTAGCATTGGCTACACTGTTGGAAATGGTTAACCTCTACGGGATTGGTGTCACTAAACCGGGACGGTTTTTGCTAACGTGCGCTAATGTGACTAGAATGGCATTGTAAAACAGCCAACTTTCTGGGACATAGACATGTCTTATATGGGCAGAAAGCTTAAATTATTGTTAATCTAACTGCAGTGTCCAATTTACAGTAGCTATTACAGTGAAAAAATGCCATGCTATTATTTGAGGAGAGTGCACAGCAACAAAACACTTATCACGGAAACTGGTTTGATATTCACCTCTGAAGATAAAAAATGTACTTCCTGTACATTCAGTAATCTTGCTCTGATTTGTCATCCTGAGGGTCCCAGAGATAAAATATAGCATGGTTTTGTTTGATAAAATCCATTTATTATTCAAATGTAGGAACTGGGTTCTACAGTTTGAACCCCAGCTGTCTCTTACATTTCACAAACTGTGTTTCCTTTCAAATGGTATCAAGAATATGCATATCCTTGCTTCAGGTCCTGAGCTACAGGGAGTAAGATTTGGGTATGTCATTTAGGTGTTTTTTTTTTTTTAAGGGCTAGATCCTTAAGGCAAAGAGACAGCTCAACAGGCACAATACGTTCCAAAAGCATATCTGGTGGAAAATATGTGATGGGGTGGAAATACTGCAGTGACTCACGCAGGACACAATCCGCTTTCACATCAAACTGACTACTCAGAGTATCACTTTGCACAACATTTTGAACATTAATGTCATAGTTGACTTTAGTTCTCAGGCTAAACTCTCCTTCTCTGACTTCATTAGACTCAAACTGTTTGTTGGTGGCCATACAGAATCTACAAACATGAAAGACTCTAGAAACCCCCCCAATCCATGGGCAGCAAGATTGTCAGCCGAAACACAAAAGATGGTTCCCTTGACATTCTGACCAGTTGATTCAATGAAAATGCCATCCTGTTCAAGAGAACGAATGTCATGTAATAATGGTACAAGTACAGCTGTGTAACCATACTTTTGGAGGTCTGTCACTTTACACAGTACGGCAAGCTGTGCAGTGTGTAAGGCTGGTCAATATTTGCTGGGTAGATTGGCAAGAACCCAGTATACTGCTGATAGTTTGTGAATTTTTCTGGATATGCAAAGTAGGTTAGCAATTTCTGAATCATCCATATACATCTGGAGTGACAGTTTAAGTTCCCCTGTTGAGAATAAGTCATTTTCTTGGAAATTTGATCCATCTTTGTGGGACATGGAGTGACTTGGTTCAAAATTTGGTTCTGAGATCTTGCTTAGAATATCAGTGTTTTTAAACAGTTCTTGAATCATCTGAAGTACTGGAATATACACCATTGTGTTTCCAGGTTGGTCGAAGTCTAAAACATCCTGTACTGACATTACCATGGGAAAGTTTCTCTCAACAAATATTTTCTAATACATGTTTACCATTAAGAAAGGATCCACTGTCGCAGGGACCGTCTGCCATGTTGGAAAGATTTTGAAATACCACATGCGTGCCTTTGATTACGTCTGGCGATGTTCAAAGTCAAACTTCACAGATATGTGTGCCTGTCAATCTATCAATCCAGTGTACATAAACTCTCCGATACGTTTCATCCAAATAATAAAATTACCAGTCTCACGAAATCAAAAGGGAGGTGCATGTTATGGGGACCAGTTATGTTGCTACAACGTTTTCACATATATTATGTTTACAGAACTTCATCCAATTATTGAACAGTACTGTTTGGGTTTACAGTGTGTGGATTGTTTCAAATCACAAATGTGTTTGGAAAGCCCACAGTTTAGTAGTGCACGTGGCAATCGATCTATCTGATTGAGTTGTGGCTGTCAGTGAAAAGCGTCTAAAATATGTGTGAAGATAATGTGTCTTGAGAATCATTTAAAATGTTCCATCAAGAAGATGGGGGGGGGTATGGCGAAGATATGGTGCGTCTCCAGAATGCATGCATATGTCGGAAAGTGCCTGTCGTGTCTGGACTATCATTAAATGTGAAGACTTATTTATATCAAATCAGTTCTCTATGTTAAATTATGTGATTAAACTAATCATGTAAACATTGATTAACCTGTCTAGCCCCCGGGTTCCACTAGCGGAACCCCCCCCCCCCCCCCCCCCCCCCACATTCCACTGAAAAGGAAGCACGCGAAATTCAAAAAATATTTTTTAGAAATATTTAATTTTCACACATTAACAAGTCCAATACAGCAAATGAAAGATAAACATCTTGTGAATCCAGCCAACATGTCCGATTTTTTTAATGTATTACAGCGAAAACACCACGAATATTTATGTTAGCTCACCACCAAATACAAAAAAGCACAGACATTTCTTTCACAGCACAGGTAGCTTGCACAAAACCCCCAAATAGAGATAGAATTAGTCACTAAACAAGAAACAACTTCATCAGATGACAGTCTTATAACATGTTATACAATAAATCTGTTTTGTTCGAAAAATTTGCATATTTCAGGTATAAATCATAGTTTTACATTGCAGCTATAATCACAAATATCACCAAAGCAGCTAGAATAACTACAGAGAGCAACGTGAAATACCTAAATACTCATCATAAAACATTTATGAAAAATACATGGTGTACAGCAAATGAAAGACAAACATCTTGTGAATCCAGCCAATATTTCAGATGTTTTAAGTGTTTTACAGCGAAAACACAATATAGTATTATATTAGCTTACTACAATAGCCAACCACACAACCGCATTCATTCACCGCAAAGGTAGCGATCGCAAAAAAACAGCAAAAGATATACATTTATTCACTAACTTTGACAAACTACATCAGATGACAGTCCTATAACATCATATTACACAATACATATATGTTTTGTTCGAAAATGTGCATATTTAGCGGTACAAATCGTGGTTTTACAATGTGAATACGTAGTCAAAATGCACAAAATTGTCCGGAGAAATCTTGGACAGTCACCTAATCTAATCAAATAACTCATCATAAACTTTACAAAAAAATACATGTTGTACAGCAAATGAAAGATACACTAGTTCTTAATGCAACCGCTGTGTTAGATTTTTAAAAATAACTTTAGTACGACATACAGCTTACGTTATAGCGAGACAGCGCCCAAAATAAGGGCGGAAAATATGACTAAACATTTTCAACAGAAATACGAAATAACATCATAAATGGTTCCTACTTTTGATGAGCTTCCATCAGAATGTTTTACAAGGTGTCTTTTGTCCAGAATAATCGTTGTTTGGTTGTAGAATGTCCTTTTCTCCTGTCGAATTGGCAACCAAAGCTAGCCATGTGGCGCAAACGTGCCCAACTTCACATGACGCAAAGAAAAGAAAATTCAGAAAATCGCAATTAAACGTTCAATATACTGATATAACTCGGTTTAAAATAACTACTTTATGATGTTTTTATCACATATATCAAATAAAATCAGAGCCGGAGATATCTAACGTCTATACCGAAAGCTTTTCAGAACGCAACCTGGGGTTCCTTCTTGCGCCTTCCAAGACAATGAAAATTCCAGACACGTCATTCCAAAAGCTCTTGTTCGGCCTCAGATCAAGCTAGACACCCCATTCCACCTCTCACTGCCTGTTGACATCTAGTGGAAGGCGTATGCAGTGCATGTAGATCCATAGATTTCAGGCAAATTAATAGGAAGGCCCTGGAACAGAGCCTCGATTTCAGATTTTTCACTTCCTAACAGGAAGTTTGCTGGAAATGAGTTCTGTTTTACTCACAGATATAATTCAAACGGTTTTAGAAACTAGAGTGTTTTCTATCCAATAGTAATAATAATATGCATATTGTACAAGCAAGAATTGAGTACGAGGCCATTTAAATTGGGCACGATTTTACCCCAAAGTGAAAATAGCGCCCCCTATCCCAAAGAAGTTTTAACAAGGAAGTCGGGGCACCACGGAAAATGTTGAGATTTACAGGTATCATTTTCTGAATATAACTCTTCAGATATCGTAATATCTGAATGACTAATCATTCTCATTAATGTATTATTATTACCTCATCAGTTCTCATTACTGAATGTCGCCAACCCTTGAAAATCTGCACAAACCCTAGTTTCCAAAATGAATCAGCAATATACAAATTGGCTTAATTATTTATTCATTAACTAACTAAATAATCACACAGAATTACATAAAAACAGTAGATATTGGTTACTAACAATGATAGAAAAGTCCCTAGTGGGCTAAGCTGATATGACGGCTTGGTAGACAAAAGAAAGGGGTGGGGACTGAGAGAGCGGGAAAGACAAAATGGATTCACTACACACAGTGGATAATTGTAATAATGGACATACTAATACTTTGCACATGAACAGCCGCTCATTCTGAAAGAAATTGCAATGTATATATTTACACCTGTACATCGTTGTCTCTCCGTTGAAAACATTTGATTGTCCTGTAGAGTTCATCGGAGTCTCTGTTTAACTTTCACAGAAGTCACAATGTCTTTCGTGGTTGTAGGTGGTTAGAATGGATACTTCAGAGTACCATTCGGAAATGTTCTCATAGAAAAGATTGCTAAGGTGGTTGTCGGTATTCTCGTTCTAGACTTAAATAAGTTCTAGCTGCAGACTAGTAATTATACATCTAAGAATTGCTCTTATTTTGTAGGGATCGATAGTCTCAGAGTTGAACTTCTCTAGGATAGGGGGCAGCATTTTCACGTTTGGATGAAAAGAATATCCAAATTCAACTGCCAGCTACTCATCCCCAGAAGATAAGATATGCATATTGTTAGTAGATTTGGATAGAAACACTCTGAAGTTTCTAAAACTGTTTGAATCATGTCTGTGAGTATAACAGAACTTATTTAGAAGGCGAAACCCAGACCTTTTTTAGGTCACTCTTTTCAATGGGTTTTCATTGGAAATACAGATTTCTAATTGACCTTCTTGCAGTTCTTACCGCTTCCACTGGATGTCAACAGTCTTTAGAAATTAGTTAAGGATTTTTTCTTTGTGTAATGAAGAAGTACGGCCATTTTGAATCAGGGTCACTTGAAGTGTCCTGTTAGATAGAGGCGCGTGACCAGAAAGCATGCTACAGATTGTTTTAATCCTGTATTGAACACAGATCATCCCGTCTTCAATTTTAGCGATTATTTACCTTAAAAAATACCTAAAGTTGTATTACAGAAGTAGTTTGAAATATTTTGGCAAAGTTTACAGGTAACTTTTGAGATTGTCACGAATCCCGCTTCCTGAGTCTGTTTTTGCCTGTGTTCTGTCCTGGAGTGTTTTTTTCCGGTGTCCTGGAACGCACCCTGTCTTGTTGCCGGGCGACGTAGCTGGTTGGCAGATCTCTGATTTACCGCACCTGTTTCCAATCCGCTATCTGCACACCTGGTCCTGATCATCACCCCTCCACTTCATAAGCACTGACCTGACATCCATTCCCTGCCGGATCGTTAGCCATGAACAGTCATTCCCCTGGAACACTCATTCCATCCCTACCTGGTCGTCGGTGGCTTCTGTTACTCCCTTGGATCTGCCAAATCAATCCCATCAACTCAACTCCGCTGCCCGCTCCGCTACCTGGATCTTTCTATCTCTACACTTAAACTTGTAAATAAATACTCACCTTCGTCTTACTCTCCTTGTCCTGGTCTGCTTCTGGGTTCTACGTTAGAAAACCGTGACAGAACGATCCGGCCAGGAATGAACCCAGCGGACCTGGAATCCGTTCGCCATGCCATTACCCATCAGGAGAAGATATTGGGACAACACAGCACGGCGCTACAGGAGATAGCGATTTCAGTCCGGAATTTCTCTGCTAGATTGACGAGTATCCAGGATCAGCTCAGTTTGCCGACGGATCCTCCACCACCTGTTTCACCCCTCTCACCTGCCGCTTCTGGAGCGGTTCCCTTCCGTGAGCCCAAGGTACCGACGCCTGATAGGTACGAAGGGGATTTGGGAAGATGCCGTTAATTTCTTATGCAGTGTGGTTTAGTGTTTGATCTGCAGCCCCACTCTTACGCCACAGACAAGGCTAGGATAGCTTTTGTTATTGAACTGCTGCGTAGTAGAGCTTTGGAATGGGCTTCAGCTGTTTGGGAACAACAGGACACCTGCATGGCGTCATACCAGGAGTTCACGGCAGAGATGAGAAAGCTTTTTGACCATCCAGTCCGAGGTAAGGATGCAGCTAAGCGTTTGTTCTCTCTTCGCCAAGGAGCTCGCTACGTGGCAGACTTTGTGATTGAGTTCCGGACATTGGCTGTGGAGAGTGGGTGGAATGAGGAGGCACTACAAGCGGCTTTTTACCAGGGGTTGTCGGAGCAACTCAAGGATGAGCTGATCTCATATCCGGAGCCTTGTGACCTGGACAGTTTGGTCGCATTAGCTATTAGGGTGGATAACAGAGTTCGAGAGAGAAGGAGGGAGAAGCAGTGGGTCCCGTCCAACCAATCAGCTACTCGGTTACCATTCGGGTCAGGAGGTGGACCAGAACGTGTTAATCATGTTTCCCGTCCTGCCGCCAGATCCTGAACCTATGCAAGTGGGGCGGCACGGGTTAACTAAGGACGAGCGCCAACGTAGACATGAGACCAACAGCTGCCTCTACTGTGGTAGCTCGGAACATTACATCTCCGTTTGTCCTCAGCGCCCGTTAAACTGCTCGGCTCGTTAAGTTTGGGAGGTTTGTTAGCGAGCCAGTTTCAACCTCTCAAGATCCCTGTCAGACCTCATTTTCCTGCTACCCTCATAAATAAGAATCAGAGTTTAGCGATTAACGCTTTCATCGATTCAGGTGCCGATGACAGCTTCATTGATGCCGACTTAGTGGAACAGCTCGGGCTTTCCAAGGAGCAATTACCGGAAGCCATTGAAGCAACCACTCTGAACGGCAGTAGTCTGGCACGGATCACTATGAGGACTGAACCGGTTAAGATGTTGTTGTCGGGGAATCATTCAGAGGTTATTTCTTTTTTCATTTTGCCTTCCCCCCATGTTCTTCTGGTTCTTGGATATCCCTGGCTAAGAGAACACAATCCCTCATTCGATTGGGTGACTGGAAGGGTAACTAGTTGGAGCATTGAGTGCCATGCTAACTGCCTCAGGACTGCCTGTTCTCAGGCTGTCCCCAGTCGGGTCAGTGAGTCTGCTCCTCCTGATTTGTCCCTGGTTCCTGAAACATATCACGAGTTGGGTGAGGTGTTCAGTAAGCAGAAGGCTCAGTCACTTCCTCCCCACCGACCTTATGATTGTGCGATTAATCTGTTCCCTGGAGCTGCCTTTCCCAAGGGACGGTTATACAGTATCTCTCGACCTGAGCGGGAAGCCCTGGAGACCTACATAAAGGAGTCTCTGGCTGCAGGTCTCATTCGTCCCTCGTCATCATCCCTGGGAGCTGGATTTTTTTTTGTGAGTAAGAAGGATGGCTCTCTTCGACCGTGTATTGATTATCGGGGGTTGAATGATATTACGGTCAAGAACAAGTACCCCTTGCCCTTGATGAGCTCCGCTTTCGACTCTTTACAGGGTGCTACTGTGTTTACGAAGCTTGATCTACGCAATGCGTATCATCTGGTTCGGATCAAGGAGGGGAACGAGTGGTTGACTGGGTTCAATACACCTATAGGACATTTCGAGTACCAGGTGATGCCGTTTGGACTTTCCAACGCTCCAGCAGTGTTTCAAAGTTTGGTGAATGACGTGCTGAGGGATATGATCGGTTTGTTTGTGTTCGTTTACCTGGATGACATCCTTATTTTCTCCAAGGAGCTTTCCAGCCACATCCAGCATGTTAAGCAGGTCCTGCAGCGGTTATTGGAAAACCGTCTGTTTGTGAAGGCAGAGAAGTGTGATTTTCATGCCCACACTACATCCTTCCTCGGGTACATCATCTCCAGGGGTGAGATCAATATGGACCAAGAGAAGGTTTGGGCGGTTCGGGATTGGGCCCAGCCCGGTACGAGATTGCAGCTCCAGAGATTCCTGGGATTTGCGAACTTCTATCGGAGGGTTATCCGTGACTACAGCCGGGTGGCCGCCCCTTTAACTGAGGTGACGTCTTGCACCAGAACTTTCTGTTGGACTCCTGAGGCAGACCGAGCATTTCTGAACTTGAAGAGCCGATTCACCAACGCCCCGATTCTCTCTCAACCTGACACTTCCCGTCAGTTTGTTGTTGAGGTGGACGCATCTGATGTGGGGGTGGGCGCCATCCTGTCCCAGCGTAGCTCCACTGACGGTAAACTCCATCCCTGCGCCTTCTACTCTTGTCGTCTTTCACCAGCTGAGAGAAACTACGATGTGGGTAACCGGGAGCTTCTCGCTGTGAAGCTTGCCTTGGAGGAGTGGCGTCACTGGTTGGAGGGAGCGGAGCAACCGTTTGTGGTCTGGACTGACCACAAGAATCTGGCTTACATGCAATCGGCTAAACGTCTCAACTCCCGTCAGGCCAGGTGGGCTTTGTTTTTTGGACGTTTAAATTTTTCTCTGACGTTCCGACCTGGGTCGAAGAACGGCAAGGCGGACGCCTTGTCCCGGATGTTCTCCAAGACGGAGGAGAGTGGGGCCAAGACTGAGACGATTCTTCCCCAGAACCTTGTCGTGGGAGCCGTTACATGGAGGATTGAGGAGGATGTGATGGCGGCCCTTCGGACGCAGCAATGCCCCGGTAACGGTCCACCCGGTCGATTGTTCGTGCCTGAGTCAGTCCGTTCTGATGTCCTTCAGTGGTCCCACGCCAGCAAGATAGCTTGTCACCCTGGCGTTGCCCGGACTATGGCGCTACTGCGCAGACGTTTTTGGTGGCCTGCCATGGGAGAAGATACCCGGAGGTTTGTTGCCGCTTGTCCTGTTTGTGCGCAGAATAAGAGTACCAATCGGCCCAGCTCTGGGCTTCTTCACCCCCTACCCATTCCCCAGCGACCTTGGTCGCATCTGGCCCTGGACTTTGTCACGGGGTTGCCCTCTTCTGGTGGGAACACGGTCATTCTGACCATTGTGAACAGATTCAGCAAGTTCGCTCACTTTGTCCCCATCTCCAAGCTTCCATCTGCCACTGAGACGTCCGAGATCCTTGTTAGGGAGGTTTTCAGGGTCCACGGATTGCCCAGTGACATTGTTTCTGACCGTGGTCCTCAGTTTACCTCTGCTGTCTGGAGATCCTTCTGTTTGGCCATTGGAGCTACAGTCAGTCTCACATCGGGTTTTCACCCCCAATCTAATGGTCAGGCGTCGAGAGCCAACCAGAAGATGGAGTCCACGCTTGTCTCCTCTGATCCCACCTCTTGGTCCTCTCAGTTACCCTGGGTCGAGTATGCCCATAATACTCTCCCTTCATCTGCCACTGGGATGTCTCCCTTCCAGTGCCTGAATGGTTACCAACCTCCCTTGTTTCCTTCTCAGGAGAGGGATCTCTCGGTTCCCTCTGTCCAGGCCCACATTCGTCGTTGCCACCGGACCTGGCATCGGGCCAGGAAGGCCCTCCTTAGAGTTTCTGACCGGTATCAGATCCAGGCGAATCGTCGCCGTATTCCTGCCCCCGCTTATACCGTCGGAGATAAGGTTTGGTTGGCTACACGAGATCTTCCTCTAAGGACTGAGTCGAGGAAACTGTCACAGAAGTTCATTGGTCCGTTTGTGGTGGAGAGAATCATTAATCCTGTTGTGGTTCGACTCACGTTGCCTGCAACACTTAGAGTACACCGCACCTTTCATGTCTCCTGCCTCAAGCCGGTTCTCCTCAGTCCTCTGTTGCCCCCTCCTCCTCGTCCTCCTCCTCCTCGGATGATCGGAGGTGGTCCTGTCTACACGGTGCGCCGCATCATGGACTCCAGACGGCGGGGTAGAGGGTTCCAGTATCTCGTGGATTGGGAAGGTTATGGTCCAGAGGAGAGGAGTTGGATTCCTCGGCGTCAGATCCTTGATGCTGACCTGCTTCGTGACTTCTACCGCCTCCACCCTGGCGCTCCGGGTAGTACGCCCGGTGGCGTTCGTCGGAGGGGGGGTACTGTCACGAATCCCGCTTCCTGAGTCTGTTTTTGCCTGTGTTTTGTCCTGGAGTGTTTTTTCCGGTGTCCTGGAACGCATCCTGTCTGGTTGCCGGGCGACGTAGCTGGTTGGGAGATCTCGGATTTACCGCACCTGTTTCCAATCCGCTATCTGCACACCTGGTCCTGATCATCACCCCTCCACTTCATAAGCACTGACCTGACATCCATTCCCTGCCGGATCGTTAGCCACGAACAGTCATTCCCCTGGAACACTCATTCCATCCCTACCTGGTCGTCGGTGGCTTCTGTTACTCCCCTGGATCTGCCAATTCAATCCCATCAACTCAACTCCGCTGCCCGCTCCGCTACCTGGATCTGTCTATCTCTACACTTAAACTTGTAAATAAATACTCACCTTCGTCTTACTCTCCTTGTCCTGGTCTGCTTCTGGGTTCTACGTTAGAAAACCGTGACAGAGATATTTTGTAGTCATGTTTCACGAGTTGGAACCGGTGTTTTTCTGGATCAAACACGCCAAATAAATGGACATTTTGGATATATATCGACGGAATTAATCGAACAAAAGGACCATTTGTGATGTTTATGGGACATATTGGAGTGCCAACAACAGAAGCTCGTCAAAGGTAAGGCATGAATTATATTTTTATTTCTGCTTTTTGTGTCGCGCCTGCAGGGTTGAAATATGCTTCTCTCTCTTTGTTTACTATGGTGCTAACTCAGATAATAGCATTGTTTGCTTTCGCCGAAAAGCCTATTTGAATTCTGACATGTTGGCTGGATTCACAACCAGTGTAGCTTTAATTTGGTATCTTTCATGTGTGATTTAATGAAAGTTTGATTTTTATAGTCATTCATTTGAATATGGCGCTCTGCATTTTCTCTGGCTTTTGGCCAGAGAAGTTAAACTGTTCTGTGTTCTTTTTCTCCATATATGCCTGTCTTGAGTTACATGGACCCTGTCTCACATGCATTCATTAAAAGAACCTTAAGATGTCAGCTGCTAATTTTCAGATTTACACCACATAAACACAGCCATTTTCACTGGACTATCTGTTGCTGCCAAGTCATGATTTCCCTGGGGGTTAGCCTTGCAATAACCAAGTGGTGAGATTCATAGGTCTCTATATTTAAATGTTTCAGGTACACTCCGATAGGTGTCTGCGTCACATACATTATCTTCTATTGACATCATCTTCTATTGTCTGTCCTCATGTGTCTGTTTTTCAGCATAAAGTACTCTGTAGCCACTTAGTGTGGACACCAGGTGAGACCACACTCACACAATAACAGTCTCTCTTCTCCACTTCATCCCTCTCCCTCTTCTCCCTAAATCCTCTAGGTTATATCAGCTGTTTTGGTGAACCCCTCCCGCATCTGAACTGGCTGACAGAGGGCACAGCATGATCATAGGTGAGATGTCACTTGGTCGGGTCAACAGGAAGTATTATTAAAGCGATGCTTTACATTGAAATACAGACAGAGATGTAGTAGTCCCAGAGTTAATGATCCAAGGTCAGTTTTGCATTTCACCTCCTGATTTAATAAGATGACTGACCGTGTTAGAATAAAAAAACAAGGCTTAATTATGCTCTCTCATCTGCAGGTATGTTTTGATGTGAGAGAGGAAGCCAGACCCGTCATCACCACCTCACCCGCTCTTAAGATAACCTTCGGGCCAACTGGGGGCCCAAGGCTGGTTAGGAGACACCACAATTGTGATGAACTGAGAGAACATTAGGGTAGCACTGTAATTCATGAATCATATGCTGTCTGCCGCTGTTCTTACCTCTTTCCCTTTCTGTCTTCTACACCTCTCTCCCCACCTCGTCTTTCTTCCTAGTTTTATAAATCTTCTTAGGACTAGGCCCCTTTTTTCTCCATTTTCGCCTGAATGACGTATCCAAAGTAAACTGCCTGTTGCTCAGGCCCTGAGGCCAGGATTTGCACATAATTGGTACCATTGGAAAGAAAACACTTTGAAGTTCGTAGACATGTTAAAATAATGTAGGAGAATATAACACAAAATATATGGTAGGAGTAAATCCAAAGAAAAACCAACCAGCATTTGTTTTTGAGAGACCATCCTCTTAGAATGCAAGAGAAAGGTCATATTGTAAATTAGCTCCCTGTATGCAATTTATATGGCTTCCACAGGGTGTCCACAGGCTATGTTCAAGGTTTCAGGCGTGGAACTTGAATAAGAAATAACAGTTTTAGTAGAAGGACACAGTCTTGGAAATCCGTGTTTGCGCGAGCCATGAAGAAATTACGCACCTGCTAATATCGGTTTCTTATTAAACATACTTCTTTTTGAAAGAAATATTATAGTTTGATTACATTTTAGGGTATCATTTTAGGAGTATATAGAAATGTAATTTGACTTGTTGAAACAAAGTGTAGGCGTAGATTTCGGATTCCTTTCTCTATAAGTTGAACAAGTGGATTACTCAAATCGATGGCGCCAAATAAGACTTTTTGGGATATAAAGAAGGATTTTATCTAACAAAACGACACTACATGTTATAGCTGGGACCATTTGGATGCCAAATCAGAGGAAGATTTTCAAAAAGTAAGTAAATATTTAATCTTTACATGTGAATGTATAAAACCTGTGCCGGTGGAAAAATATTTTGATGTGGGGCGCCGTCCTTAAACAATCACATGGCATGTTTTCGCTGTAATAGCTACTGTAAATCGGAGAGTTAGATTAACAAGAATTCAAGCTTTCAGCCGATATAAGACACTTATATGTACCTAAATATTTAATTAAAATCCATAATATTTATTCGAATTTATTTGAATCGTGCACCTTCCAGTTTCACCAGAAGTTGTAATGCACACCATATGTGCATTGAAGTACAGATTCAACTTGTATTCTTAATATTACAATTATCATATATTACAATTATTATGTATTTATAACACCTGGATAATTAACTTTTTTCAATAAAGCGTTTCACATTCTCCACTGGTTGAAATTAAGTATCTCATTGAAATACTATCCTGTGACCTCAGATTAATGCAGATGAAGGGTGATGAGTTAGATATACATGTTTTTTTTCTGTATATATGAATTACAAATCAATCATGTTTCTAGTTTATTGGATAGTTACAATGTGTAATCATTGATGTCCCAGGAGCAGGAGTGGTAAACACTGTTGAAATGTATAATTTTGAAACATAAATGCAGACACATCATCGTACAAATAATGGAGTTTGATATGACTGAAAAAGAATGTCTCAGAGATTCATTCCTGAACTGCACCTTTATTTGCCAAGGAAGCGTACATGATCTGTGAATATATTCAATGTACAGGCTACAATGTGGGAGTCTCATGCGCGGTAATAACTACAGTACATGTGTATATAGGACTTATATTCAACTCTATCCACAGGCTTCATTAATGCCATTCAGACTTGAAGTTGATACAACAACTATGATAGCTGAGGTTCATAGATAGGTTCTGAGCTAATATTCATACCAAATGTTTTAGGGTCCATACGCAGATCGGCTACATACTGTAGCTAGCTACACATCCATAGGCATACAGTTATTTTTATCCTCTACTACACAATAAGCAAGTAAATAGTTAGCTAGCTATGTTACTTCAGCTGCATTGCAAGGCAAGCTTCCACAATTGTACATTCAATTTGCAGTAAATGCTTTAGATTCGTCACAAGACGACAGCCTGGTTTGCTGGTTTTCTCAGGAGTCCCTACATTTTTTTTTAAACGACATGAATTACAAATTCATTCACCTAACACTAGCTAGCTGGCTAATGTTAGCTAGTCAGATAACTTGCTAAATAGCGATTTTCGTAAATTATCTATATGACAAAAAAATATGCACAAACGTTTGCCTCTACATTAACTAACATATTCCTCTCAATTGTACATTTTTTGCTTGACTCATTATGATGTTATAACAACTTACATCTGGTTCCACCGTAATGTTTTGTCAGCCATCTTTGTTGAAGAATGCCACAAAGGCAAGGGTGGCTCACGTCAAATTCGTCATTGGAACCACTCGATATGATTGGTCATAAAAAAAACCTTGGGACCCAAATGCATAATGAGTGCTCTAACTCCCCCTTGCAGGGGTCTGGAGCAATGAAGCCGTGACGCTGGTTACCTCTAAGTCCCGCAGTGTAAACTCGCAATTTTTAAAAGGAGGAACCACTGTAAGTAACCCCCAAAAATCCCAGGACATAAACATGTCTGATATGGGCAGAAAGCTTAAATTATTGTTAACTTCTTGACGCTAGGAGGCAGAATTTTTATGTTTGGAAAAATAACGTTCCCAATGTAAACGGCCTATTTCTCAGGCACAGATGCTAGAATATGCATTTAATTGACAGATTAGGATAGAAAACACTCTACAGTTTCCAAAACTGTCAAAATATTGTCTGTGAGTATAACAGAACTGACTTTGCAGGAGAAAACCTGAGTAAATCCAACCCGGAAGTGCCTCTTATTTCAAAAATCCCTGTTCCATTGCCTGCCTTTCCTTCATTTAAAGGGATATCAACCAGATTCCTCAGGGAATGTCTTTAGACATAGTTTCAAGCTTTTATTCTGAAAAATGAGCGAGGTTTATCAAATCGCGTCAGATTAGTTCTTGCGCGCAAAAGAGGTAGCTCGAAATTTTATTGATGTCTTGTATTGAATAGTTTACCCTCCGGTTGAAATATTATCGATTATTTATGTTAAAAACAACCTGAAGATTGACTATAAAAAATGTTTGACGTGTTTCTACGAACTTTACGGATACTATTTGGAATTTTCGTCTGCCCTTCATGAGCCTGTGGATTAGTGAACATAACGCGCAAACCAAATGGAGGTTTTTGGATATAAAAATCATCTTTATCGAACAAAAGGAACATTTATTGTGTAACTGGGAGTCTCGTGAGTACAAACATCTGTAAGCGATTAATTTTATTGCTTTTCTGACTTTCGTGACCAATCTACATTGCTGCTAGCTGTTCGTAATGTTTTGTCTAGTGATCGATAAACTCACACAAACGCTTTGAT
This sequence comes from Salvelinus fontinalis, assembly GCF_029448725.1. Lineage (NCBI taxonomy): Eukaryota > Metazoa > Chordata > Actinopteri > Salmoniformes > Salmonidae > Salvelinus > Salvelinus fontinalis. The sequence goes on from NC_074697.1 coordinate 50,503,963, forward strand.
TGCCTTCCCTGTAAAGCATATTTTCAAAATCTGACACGACAGGTGGATTAACAACAAGCTAAGCTGTGTTTTGCTATATTGCACTTGTGATTTCATGAATATAAATATTTTTAGCAATTTTGGGGGAATTTGTCGCTCTGCAATTCAGCGGTTGTTGATGAAAATTATCCCGCTAAAGGGATCTGTGCGCCAAGAGGTTTTTAATATAACTGCACTGTCCAATTTACAGTAGCTATTACATTGAAAGAATACCATGCTAATGTTTGAGGAGAGATTACAATTATGAACTTGAACATTTATTAATAAACCAATTAGGCACATTTGGGCAGTCTTGATACAACATTTTGAACAGATATGCAATGGTTCATTGGATCCGTTAAAACTCTGCACATACACTGCTGCCATCTAGTGGCCAAAATCAAATTGCGCATGGGCTGTAATAATACATTTAGGTCTTTCTTTTGCATTTCAAAGATCATGGTACAAAAAAAGTTTTTTTTCTTTGTATTATCTTTTACCAGATCTAATTTGTTAAATTCTCCTACATTCATTTCACATTTCGACAAACTTCAAAGTGTTTCCTTTCAAATGGTATCAAGAATAAGCATATCCTTGCTTCAGGTCCTGAGCTAAGGGCAGTTAGAATAAGGTATGTACTTTTAGGCGAAATTTGAAAAAGGTTCGGATCCTTAAGAGGTGCCTTTGAACAGGGTATGGTAGTAGGCAAGGTTGTGGAGTAACGGATTACAAAAAAAACGGTAACTGTAATCCGTTACATTACCTGCAAAAATATTGTAATCAGATTACCGATACTTTAGAAATGATTTTGAAATGATACTAGATGATTACTTCGAGGATTACTTTTAAATTCGGAAAGGATGTTTGCGGAAAAAAATCTTTGACAATTCTCTGTTTTCTCAATGACATTCAAATCAGCATTGAAAAAAGGTTTAAGTTTGTTCCACCTGAGCGAGTCTGACCACAAGTCAGAGACCACTATGATGACACACTAAATGTGTTTGATGGATCGCAGAAAAGTGTAGGAATAGGCTATTTTAGGCTACAGTCCAAGCTATGTCTTCCAATGGTGTGACTGCTGTCGGCATCCAAAGATTATCCAACTTGAATAGTCTAAAGCGACACGGATATTTACAAAACGTTAGTACATTGTTGTGAATCAAATCAAATGTGGTACCGGTACAGGGTCAGTGTGCGGGGGCACCGGTTAGTTGAGGTAATATGTACATGTAGGTAGAGTTTAAAGTGACGATGCATAGATGATAACAACAGAGTAGCAGCGGTGTAAAGAGGGGGGACAGAGCAAATAGTCTGGGTAGCCATTTGATTAGGTGTTCTGGAGTCTTATGGCTAGGGGGTAGAAGCTGTTTAGAAGCCTCTTGGACCTAGACTTGGCACTCTGGTACAGCTTGCCGGTAGCAGAGAGAACAGTCTATGGCTAGGGTGGCTGGAGTTTTTGACAATTTTTAGGGCCTTCCTCTGACACTGCCTGGTGTAGAGGTCCTGGATGGCAGGAAGCTTGTACTGGGCCGTTCACACTACCCTCTGTAGTGCCTTGCCGTCGGAGGCCGAGCAGTTGCCATACCAGGCAGTGATGCAACCAGTCAGGATGCTCTCGATGGTGCAGCTGTAGAACCTTTTGAGGATCTGAGGACCCATGCCAAATCTTTTCATTCTCCTGAGGGGGAATAGGTTTTGTCGTGCCCTCTTCGCGACTGTCTTGGTGTGCTTGGACCACGTTTGTTTGTTGGTGATGTGGACACCAAGAAATTTGAAGCTCTCAAACTGCTCCACTGCAGCCCTGTCGATGAGAATGGGGGCATGCTCGATCCTCTTTTTCCTGTAGTCCACAATCATCTCCTTTGTCTTGATCACGTTGAGGGAGAAGTTGGTATCCTGGCACCACACGGCCAGTTCTTTGACAGCCTCCCTATAGGCTGTCTCGTCGTTGTCGGTGATCAGGCCTACCAAAAAACGTTATAAATGTGTTGGAGTCGTGCCTGGCCGTGCAGTCATGAGTGAACAGGGAGTACAGGAGGGGACTGAGCACGCACCCCTGTGGGGCCCCTGTTTTAAGGATCAGCGTGGCGGATGTGTTGTTACCTACCCTTACTACGTGGGGGTGGCCCGTCAAGAAGTCCAGGATCTAGTTGCAGAGGGAGGTGTTTCGTCCCAGGGTCCTTAGCTTATTGATGAGCTTTGAAGGCACTATGGCGTTGAACGCTGAACTGTAGTCAATGAATAGCATTCTCACATAGGTGTTCCTTTTGTACAGGTGGGAAAGGGCAGTGTGGAGTGCAATAGAGATTGCATCATCTGTGGATCTATTGGGGCGGTATGCAAATTGGAGTGGGTCTAGGGTTTCTGGGATAATGGTGTTGATGTTAGCCATGACCAGCCTTTCAAAGCACTTCATGGCTACAGACGTGAGTGCTACGGGTCGGTAGTCATTTAGGCAGGTTACCTTAGTGTTCTTGGGCACAGGCACTATGGTGGTCTGCTTAAAACATGTTGGTATTACAGACTCGGACAGGGAGAGGTTGAAAATGTCAGTTGGTCATCGCATGCTCGCAGTACAGGTCCTGGTAAATCATCTGACCCTGCTGCCTTGTGAATGTTGACCTGTTTAAAGGTCTTACTCACATCGGTTGCGGAGATCATGATCATACAGTCTTCTGGAGCATCTGGTGCTCTCATGCATGTTTCAGTGTTATTTGCCTTGAAGCGAGCATAGAAGTAGTTTTAAGCCCATCTGGTAGCCTCGTGTCACTGGGCAGATCTTAGCTGTGCTTCCCTTTGTAGTCTGTAATGGTTTGCGAGTTAGAGTTAGGGGTTAGAGTCCCGCGCCTTGAAAGCGGCAGCTATAGCCTTTAGCTCATTGCGGATCTTGCCTGTAATCCATGGCCTCTGGTTAGGGTATGTACGTACAGTCACTGTGGGGACGACGTCATCGATGCACTTATTGATGAAGCCAATGACTGATGTGGTGTACTCCTCAATGCCATCGTAGGAATCCCGGAACACATTCCAGACTGTGCTAGCAATACAGTCCTGTAGCTTAGCATCTGCTTCATCTGTCCACTATTTTTATCACGCTGCTGCTCTCTCATTTAGCTATTTGCGCCTCACGGAATGTGGTTGTTGTGGATGGCAAATCTAAATGTGTATTGGAACCCAATAATGGTTGAATTCAAGAAGTTTAATTTTCCTATCAATCATTGTTTTTGAAACCTTTTGGACAGCCAGTGAAAAAATGTGCCCTTGCAACAGCTGCATAGTGCGGATCAAGTCTTTGAGCAATAAAAGCCCCACTTTTATTCCAATCTAATTCATGCTGATGAAAAATAAACATCCATAGGCTTAATGGACACATGCTCAAACTTGCACACTTGTTGATAGACTTATTATTATTTTTTATCTGTAGCTGTAGTTTATCTGTAGTTGCTACATCTATTTTTGGACTTATAAATGATATATACAGTACCAGTCAAAAGATTGGACACACCTACTCATTCAAGGATGTTTCTTTATTTTTACAATTTTCTACATTGTAGAATAATAGTGAAGACATCAAAACTATGAAATAACACATAAGGAATCATGTAGTAACCAATAAAGTGTTAAACAAATACAAATATATTTTAGATTCTTCAAAGTAGCCACCCTTTGCCTTTATGACAGCTTTGCACACCCTTGGCAAAGCCTGCCATTCCATGAGCGCAGCATTTATTTTTCAAATCGAATCAGTCCTTCATGACAACAAATAATAAAGAACAGAGTAGGGCTGGTTAATAAGTCCTTAGTTTTGGGGTCATGCTCAGGTAAAACAATTTGGCAAATCTTTACTTCAATATTTTCAAGTCCTATTCTTGAAGATCAAGTGGTATAACATTTATTGGAATGACTGGAATTCTGATAGACTTTGGTTTTTAAATAATATAATTTCATCATATTATTATATGTAAGTGAAAGCGATGGGTTAGAAGAAGCCTACATTACCAATACATAAAGTGAAATGTAACATCCATCTATGGCCAGCTATGTAAACTTTAACATTGATTTATCCTGCAATAGATGTCTTTCAATTGGTAAAACATTTTTTTATTCTAATGTCTCTTAAAATCTCTCTAGGGTATGTGGGACGCTAGTGTCCCACCTGGCCAACATCCGGTGAAATTGCAGAGCGCCAACTTCAAAAACAGAAATACTCATAATAAAAATTCATAAAACATAGAAGTGTTATACATCGGCTTACAGATTAACTTCTTGTTAATACAGCCGCCGTGTCAGATTTCAAAAAGGCTTTACGGCAAATGCATACCATGCGATTATCTGAGGACAGCGCCCAGCACACAAAAGCATACAAGCATTTTCCAGCCAGGTAGAGGAGTCACAAAAGTCAGAAATAGCGATAAAATGAATCACTTACCTTTGATGATCTTCATATGGTTGCACTCGCAAGACTCCCAGTTACACAGTAAATGTTTGTTTTGTTCGATGAAGTCCCTCTTTATGTTCCAAAAACTCAGTTTTGTTGGCGCGTTTTGTTCAGTAATCCAATGGCTCCAAGGCGGTCACAGCAGGCAGACTAATACATACTAAAAGTACCGATAAAGTTCGTTGAAACATGTCAAATGATGTTTATAATTAATCCTCAGGTTGTTTATTGTCTTTATAATCAATAATATTTTAACCGGACAATACTGTTTTCAATAGAAAGGAAAAATAACAAACGGCGCCCATCAGATCTGCAAGATCCTCTGTCCTCTGACCAAAATGGCTGTTTACTCGTCGTTTTCAAAATAAAAGCCTGAAACCATGTCTAAAGACTGTTGACATCTAGTGGAAGCCATAGGAACTGCAATCTGGGTCTTAACTCATTGGATTCTCTATAGGCATTGAGTTGAAAAACAGCCACATGAAAATAATTCCACTTCCGGGATCGATTTTTCTCAGGTTTTCCCCTGCCATATCAGTTCTGTTATACTCACAGACATTATTTTAACAGTTTTGGAAACTTTAGTGTTTTCTATCCAAATCTACCTATTATATGCATATCCTAGCCTCTGGGCCTGAGTAACAGGTAGTTTACTTTGGTCACGCTTTTCATCCGAAGGTGAAAATACTGCCCCATACCCAAGAGGTTATTAAGGGGAAAGTAATCTAAAAGTAACGGAATGTAATCAGATTATAGTAGGAAAATTAGCAATCAACAGCTGGCCCGACGAGTACATTTTTTACTTGAGCGTTAACGTTAATCAGTGTTATTTAGATGGATGACATGTGTTTAAATGTGGTAGCTCTATAGCTAGCTAACGTTAGTATAGAGATAGTAAACTAGCTCTTTCACATACCTTGTGAAGCCCTGATCATGTTTTTACTCTATTTGTGATACTTTATACGCCACGTTGTTGGTAGGGACAGTATCCACTTTCAAAAGTAACGTTTCGCTGAAGCCCTCCTTCCATTGTTGATAGCCATGGAAGTTCTCATGGTTGAAATGTGCCCTGCAGGTTGATGAGTAGATGCCCAATTCGCCAAACCTCATTCTCACAAATGTATTCCTCTATTTATGAAATGTTTAATTTCCATGGCCATAGAGGCATACTCACTTTTGCATAGCAGGTGTTGCTACACCATGCTACCACATAAAGCTTAGCCATCTTGACAAATAAAAATTGAATTGCTAGTTACAGTGCCTTCAGAAAGTATTCATACTCCTTGACTTATTCAACATTTTGTTGTGTTGCAGCCTGATTTCAAAATGGATTAAATAAGAAATATTTCTACCCCATCTACACACAAAACCCAATAATGACAAAGTGAAAACATGTATTGAAAATGAAAATGAAATACAGAAATATCTAATTGACATAAGTATTCACATCCCTGAGTCAATACTTTGTAGAAGATCCTTTGGCAGCGAATACAGTTGTGAGTCTTTCTAAGAGCTTTCCACACCTGGATTGTGCAACATTTGCCCATTATTATTTAAAAATGTCTTGAGGCGCTGTCAAATTGATTGGTGATTCTTGCTAGACATAGATTTTCAAGTAGATTTAAGTAAACAATGCACCTCGGCCAGTCAGGAACATTCACTGTCTTCTTGGGAAGCAACTCCACAGTAGATTTGGCCTTGTGTTTTAGGTTATTGTCCTGCTGAAAGGTGAATTCAACTCCCAGTGTTTGGTGGAAAGCAGACTGAACCAGGTTTTCCTCTAGGATTTTGCCTGTTCATTTTTATTTCAGAAAAAATCCCCAGTCCTTAACGATTACAAGCAGACCCATAAAATGATTCCGCCATCACTATGCTTGAAAATATGGGGAGTGGTAATGTGTGTATTAGATTTTCCCCAAACATAAGACTTTCTATTCAGGACAAAAAGTTAATTGCTTTGCCCAAATTTTTATATTATTACTTTACTACCTTGTTACAAACAGGATGCATGTTTTGGAATATTTGTATTCTGTACAGGCTTCCTTCTTTAACTCTGTCAATTTGGTTAGTATTGTGGAGTAACTACATTGTTGTTGATCCATCCTCAGTTTCCTCCTGTCACAGCCATTAAACCAGTGCTTTTCTTCCTCTCCGGCGTTAGGAAGGGCGCCCTGTATCTTTGTAGTGACTGGGTGTATTGATACACCATCCAAATAGTAATCAATAACTTCCCCATGCTCAAAGGGATAGTCAATGTCTGCTTTTATATTTTTACCCATCTACCAATAGGTGCCCTTTTATGTGAGGCATTTGATAACCTCCTTGGCATTTGTGGTTGAATCTGTGTTTGAAATTCACTGCTCAACTCAACCTCACAAATAATTGTATGTGTGGGCTACAGAGATGAGCTAGCCAATACAAAATCATGTGAAACATTATTATTGCACACAGGGTGAGTCCGTGCAACTTATTATATGACTTGTTAAGCACATTTTTCCTCCTGAACTTAGGCTTGCCATAACTTAGGCTTGCATTCTGTTCACTTATGAAGCTATTGTGCAAAACTCCCGTATTACCTTACACCGTGGCTAACCTATTGAAGTATGTATGAGATAGCTTACCCAATCACAGGGATGGCTAACTTATGAAATTCCTTCTGTCACTACAGATTTAGGTCAAACAGTCGTTTTTATGCACCACGCACATGGAACAACATTCAGAATACCTGTGACGCACTTAAGCGTAGTGGGTGCGGAGTCAGGCACAGGAGTCAGAAAGTACTGAGTTATTATTTATTAGGCACAGGAAAAATACGTGCGCGCCACTCACTGGCGCAAACAAACACGATACCCAAAATCAGGACCTAACAAGTCCAGAGGGATAACCCCAAAACGAAAGACGCTACCAAAACACTACCACACACAAACACAGTGGAAAAAATAAGCCCGCACAAAGAGCAGGCGGGCCGACCAGCTTAAATAGCTCAACTAAACGTAAACAAGAAACAGGTGTAACTAATAAGACAAAACCAACAGAAAAGGAAAAAGCGATCGGTGGCAGCTAGTAGACCGGTGACGACGACCGCCGAGCACCGCCCGAACAGGAAGAGGAGACACCTTCTGTAGGAGTCGTGACAGTACCCCCCCCTGACGCGTGGCTCCCGCAGTGCGCCGACCCCGGCCTCTAGGGCGAGGAGCAGGGCGATCCGGATGGAGGCGATGGAAATCCCTCAACAGTGATGGATCCAAGATGTCCCCCAGCACCTCTCCTCCGGACCGTACCCCTGCCAGTCCACGAGGTACTGCAGGCCCCTCACCCAGCGTCTCGAGTCCAGAACAGCACGTACTGTGTACGCCGGGGACCCCTCGATGTCCAGAGGGGCGGAGGGACCTCCGGCACCTCACCTTCTTGCAGGGGACCAGCTACCAACGGCCTGAGGAGAGACACATGAAACGAGGGGTTAATACGACAATAGGAAGGGAGTTGTAATCGATAACACACCTCGTTTATCCTCCTCAGGACTTTGAAAGGCCCCACGCACTGCGGCCCCAGCTTCCGGCAGGGCAAGCGGAGGGGGAGGTTTCGGGTCGAGAGACAGAACCTGTCCCCCAGTACAAACACGGGGGCCTCACTGCGGTGGAGGTCAGCGCCCCTCTTCTGCCGTTCACCGGCTTGCTTGAGGGATTCCTGGACGGCCCTCCAAGTCTCCTTGGAGCGCTGCACCCACTCCTCCACCGCAGGAGCCTCGGTCTGACTCTGATGCCACGGTGCCAGGATCGGCTGGTAGCCCAACATGCATTGGAATGGTGACATGTTCGTGGAGGAGTGGCGGAGTGAGTTCTGGGCCAACTCCGCCCATGGGACGTACCTTGACCACTCCCCTGGCCGGTCCTGGTAATACGTCCTCAGAAACCTACCCACCTCCTGGTTCACTCTCTCCACCTGCCCATTACTCTCGGGGTGATAACCAGAGGTCAAGCTGACCGAGACCCCCAGCCGCTCCATCAACGCCCTCCACACTCGGGACGTGAACTGGGGACCCCGGTCAGAGACGATGTCCTCCGGGAACCCCGTAGTGCCGGAAGACGTGGGTAAATAGGGCCTCCACAGTCTGTAGGGCCGGGCAACGGGAGGAGACGGCAGGACTTAGAAAACGGATCCACAACAACCAGGACCGTAGTGTTCCCCTGAGACGGGGGACGATCGGTCAGGAAGTCCACTGACAGGTGAGACCACGACCGCTGTGGAAAGGGAAGGGGCTGTAACTTCCCTCTAGGAGGGTGCCAAGGAGCCTTACTCTGGGCGCACACCGAACAGGAAGAGACATAGAACCTCACATCCCTAACCAAGGTGGGCCACCAGTACTTCCCCTTAAGACCCCGCGGTGTCCTCGCCATCCCAGGATGACCCGAAGAGGGTAGTGTGTGAGCCCACCGAATCAGTTGATCACGGACACCAAGCGGCACGTACTTGCCGCTTTTGGAGCGCAGGTTCCACCCATAACGCCCGCTCAATGTCCGCGTCTGGAAGGATGGGAGTGGGATCGATGGGCCGATCCTCCGTGTCATAGAGACCGGACAGCGCGTCGGCCTTCATGTTAAGGGAAGCCGGTCTATACGAGATAGTAAACCTAAACCGGGTGAAGAACATGGCCCATCTTGCCTGACGCGGATTCAGTCCCCTAGCTGCCCGGATATACTCCAGATCACGGTGGTCAGTACAGATGAGGAAAGGATGCTTAGCCCCCTCAAGCCAGTGTCTCCACACCTTCAGGGCCTTGACTACAGCTAACAACTCCCGGTCCCCCACATCATAGTTACGCTCCACCGGACCGAGCTTCTTCGAAAAGAAAGCGCAGGGGCGGAGTTTCGGTGGCGTGCCCGGGCGCTGTGATAGCACGGCCCCAACCCCAGCCTCGGATGCATCCACCTCCACTATGAACGCCAAAGAGGGGTCCGGGTGCGCCAACACGGGCGCATCAGTGAACAGAGCCTTCAACCGATTGAAGGCTCCGTCAGCCTCTGCCGACCACCGTAAACACCCCTTCAGCAGTGAGGTAATGGGGGCCGCCACCTGACCAAAACCCCGGATAAACCTCCGGTAGTAATTGGAAAACCCTAAAAACCGCTGCACCTCCTTCACCGTGGTCGGAGTCGGCCAATTACACACGACCTTAATGTGGTCACACTTCATCACCACCCCCGAGGTGGAAATGCGATAACCCAGGAAGGACACAGCTCGTTTGGAGAACACACACTTCTCAACCTTAACGTATAGGTCATGCTCCACTAGTCTTCCAAGCACCTTGCGCACCAGAGACACATGCGCGGCGCATGTGGAGGATGGTGGAGGATGGTGGATGATGGTATGGTGGACGCGTTCCTCCATCGAGGGAAGGGGGTGGCCGTGGCTCCTGCTGACTCCATTCGGGTGGTGCGGGCTTCTGTGACGCACTTAAGCGTAGTGGGTGCGGAGTCAGGCACAGGAGGCAGAAAGTACTGAGTAGTACTTTATTAGGCACAGGGAAAATATGTGCGCGCCAACACTCAGGGCACAAACAAACACAATACCCAAAACCAGGACCTAACAAGTCCAGAGGGATAACCCCAAAACAAAACACGCTACCAAAACACTACCACACACAAACACAGTGGAAAAAATAAGCCCGCTCAAAGAGCAGCTTAAATAGCCCAACTAAACGCAAACAAGAAACAGGTGTAACTAATAAGACAAAACCAACAGAAAAGGAAAAAGGGATCGGTGGCAGCTAGTAGACCGGTGACAACGACCGCCGAGCACCGCCCGAACAGGAAGAGGAGCCACCTTCAGTAGGAGTCGTGACAATACCCTAAAACTGGAAGCTTTTGGCCTATTCAGAGTATTGGTAAATCACATCTTCATAGAGTAGTAGGTGCACTTTTTATAGTTATTTTTGTGTTTTTTATTTTTGTGTTTCTTACGCTCAATTTATGTAATTGTTTCACTATTATTTGCTACTTTGTAGTGCAAGGCTCCCTTGTAAACATTTGAGCAGGGCTCCCCTGCTAAAATAAAGGTTAAATCAGAGTGAGTTATAGTGACATTCAGAGGGCCTGTATTGCTTGCGCACACACTAAAATGTTTTATGGACCTAATTGTAATGAGATGTCATTTAATGGTAAAAATATGTTTATTTTTAACATGTCATGATTTTTTCATCTGCTTGTCAAACAAATGACTTCAAAATGTAGGCTACCTGCTCACGTTCGTCCACTCCAAAATAATTTCAGCATGCACCCACCATTTAATGAATGGAAAGACTGAGACATCTGTTACAAAACACCAAAAAGTGTAATAATTTCAGGCGATTGTCATTAGTTTTACACTCTTGTAGCTTGAATTAATTGATGTGTCTTGCTAATATATTGACCTATTTTGCAAAAAGAGAAGTCAGGCCACGTGAAAACGGGATGAAATACGGGACGGTCCCAGGATGACAAGTGTAGCCACATGTTTTTAAATGTTTTATTACCATGACAGAGAGGGTGGGGTGTTTGTTTCATTTGGAATAAGCTTTTATTTTCATATTTACCACTGTAGCAAAATTGCACGTAAAAAGAATAGGAGAATATTTAAATGTGCATTATTTAGAGCCCCCCAAAAGTTTGAATATTGTTGCATTTTAAGGGAGCTCATCTCTCATTCATTGGGTTGAGTCCACCCTGGCCCCCCGTAAATCACACTTAAATAAATAAAAGTGAGTGTGTGTGTGTGTACTGTATAGCTATTAAGCTACGGTACCATGTCACGAGCACACTGCATAGCATTCTGCGCCATCAACAGCAGCCTAGTTGAGAGGGATGGAGGTTAAAAGGGATGTTGAACCCTAGTTTGGCCTGATCTAGCCTTTTGGGGGCGAGATTTGGTTGGGGGGCACCCCACCTTGTGTCTAAACATTTAGGGGGCCCCTCTTGACGATGGAGAGAAAAAATTTAAAGTTTCCTGCAATTTGAAAGACTTTGCCATGGGGTGTTGATTCAACATGGGCCTGATGATGCAAGCTGGCGCCGACAGAGATTGGTCTCCTCGCTTTGAGTCCTTAGGAAACTATGCAGTATTTTTTTATTTTATTATTTATTACATTGTCAGCCTAGAAAATCTTAAGAGCTATTACATACAGTCGTGAAAAACTATTGGATATAAGAGCGACGTCAACTTACCCACATTACGACCAGAAATACGACTTTCCTGAAGTGGATACTTTGTTCGGACCTTAACCCAGGACATTGGATCTAATCCCAGAGACCCAAAACAACATCGACGCAGGAGGGGTAGATGGAGCGGCCTCCTGGTCAGACTTCGAAGGCGTGCACACCACCCACCTCTTCCAAGTATATTACTCGCCAATGTCCAGTCTCTAGACAACAAGGTGGACGAAATTAGGGCAAGGGTTGCCTTCCAGAGAGAGATCAGAGATTGTAACATTCTCTGTTTCACAGAAACATGGTTCTCTCATGATATGTTATCGTAGTCGGTACAGCCACCGGGTTTCTTCATGCGTCGCACCAACAGAAACAAACATCTCTCTGGTAAGAAGAAGGGCGGGGGTGTATGCTTCATGATTAAGTTATCATAACAACATACAGGAACTCAAGTCCTTCTGTTCAACCGACCTAGAACTCCTTACAATCAAAGGCCGACCACATTATCTCCCAAGAGAATTCTCTTCAAATTTTGTCACAGCCGTGTATATTCCCCCCAAGCTGATACCCTGACGGCCCTCAAGGAACTTCACTTTACTCGATGTAAACTGGAAAACATATATCCTGGCTGCATTTATTGTAGCTGGGGATTTTAACAAAGCTAATTTGAGCACAAGGCTACCTAAATTCTATCAGCACATTGAGTGTAGCACTCGCACAGTCAATACACTGGACAACTACTACTCCAATTTCCTCGATGCACATAAGGCCCTCCCTTCGGGAAATCTGACCATGACTCCATCTTGCTCCTACCATCTTATAGGCAGAAACTAAAACAGGATGTACCCGTGACTAGAACCATTCAACGCTGGTCTGACCAATCGGAATCCACGCTTCAAGATTGCTTTGATCACTCGGACTGGAAAATGTTCCGAGAAGCCTCAGAGAATAACATTGATTTATACGCTGACTAGGTGAGTGAGTTTATAAGGAAGTGCATTGGAGATATTGTACCCACTGTGACAATTAAAACCTACCCTAAACAGAAGCCATGGATAGATGGTGGCATTCGCGCAAAACTGAAAACGCGAACAACCGCATTCAACCATGGAAAGATGTCTGGGAATATGGCTGAATACAAACAGTGTAGTAATTGCCTTCAAAAGACAATCAAACAAGCGAAATGTCAGAATAGGGCAGGGTGGAGTCGCAATCCAAAGGCTCAGACACGAGACGTATGTGGCAGGGTCTACAAGCAATTACAGACTACAAAAGAAAACCAGCCACGTCAAGAACACCGACGTCTTGTTTCCAGACAAACTTAACACATTCTTTGCTCGCTTTGAGGATAATACAATGCCACCGATGCTGCCCGCTACAAAGGACAGCGGGCACCCCCTTTCCTTCTCCGTGGCCAACGTAAGGAAGACATTTAAACGTGTTAACCCTCGCAAGGCTGCTGGCCCAGATGGCATTTCTAGCCGCGTTCTCAGAGCATGCTCAGACCAGCTGGCTGGTGTGTTTACAGACATTCAAATCAAATCAAATAAAGTTGTATTAGTTACATGCGCCGAATACAACAGGAATACAGCCTTATTAAAGTGAAATGCTTACTCTCTGTGTTAGTGATGGCTGTTTAACAGTCTGATGGTCTTGAGATAGAAGATGTTTTTCAGTCATCTCTCGTCCCCGCTTTGATGCACCTGTACTGACCTTCCCTTCTGGATGATAGCGGGGTGAACAGGCAGTGGCTCGGGTGGTTGTTGTCCTTGATGATCTTTTTGGCCTTCCTGTGACATCGATTGGTGTAGGTGTCCTGGAGGGCAGGTAGTTGGGCCCCGGTGATGCATTGTGCAGACCTCACTACCCTCTGGAGAGCCTTACGGTTGTGGGCGGAGCAGTTGCCGTCCCAGGCAGTCATACAGCCCGTCAGGATGCTCTCGATTGTGAATCTGGAAAAAAAGTTTGTGAGTGTTTACGGTGACAAGCCAAATTTCTTCAGCCTCCTGAGATTGAAGAGGTGCTGCTGCGCCTTCTTCACCACACTGTCTGTGTGGGTGGACCATTTCAGTTTGTCCGAGATGTGTACGCCGAGGAACTTAAACCTTTCCAACTTCCCCTCTTGACCCGTCAATGTGGATACGGGGCTGCTCCCTCTGCTGTTTCCTGAAGTCCACGATCATCTCCTTTGATTTGTTGACATTGAGTGTAATGTTATTTTCCTGACACCACACTCCGAGGGCCCTCACCTCCTCCCTGTAGGCCGTCTCGTGGTTGTTGGTAATCAAGCCTACCACTGTAGTGTCTTCTGCAAACTTGATGATTGTGTTGGGGGCATGCATGGCCACGCAGTCATGGATGAACAGGGAGTACAGGAGAAGGCTGAGAATGCACCCTTGTGGGGCCCCAGTGTTGAGGATCAGCGGGGTGGAGATGTTGTTACTTACCCTCACCACCTGGGGGCGGCCCGTCAGGAAGTCCAGGACCCAGTTGCACAGGGCGGGGTCGAGACCCAGGGGTCTCGAGCTTAATGACGAGTTTGGAGGGGTACTATGGTGTTAAATGCTGAGCTGTAGTCGATGAACAGCATTCTTACATAGGTATTCCTCTTGTCCAGATGTGTTAGGGAAGTGTTTAGTGTGATTGCGATTGCATCGTCTGTGGACCTATTGGGGCAGTAAGGAAATTGGAGTGGGACTAGGGTGTTAGGTAGGGTGGAGGTGATATGGTCCTTGACTAGTCTCTCAAAGCACTTCATGATGACGAAAGTGAGTGCTACGGTGCGATAGTCATTTAGCTCAGTTACCTTCGCTTTCTTGGGAACAGGAACAATGGTGGCCCTCTTGAAGCATGTGGGAACAGCAGACTGGGATAAGGATTTATTGAATATGTCCGTAAACACACCAGCCAGCTGGTCTGCGCATGCTCTGAGGACGTGGCTGGGGATGCCGTCTGGGCCTGCAGCCTTGCGAGGGTTAACACGTTTAAATGTTTTACTCACGTTGGCTGCAGTGAATGAGAGCCCACAGGTTTTGGTAGCGGGCGTGTCAGTGGCACTGTATTGTCCTCAAAGCGAGCAAAGAAGTTGTTTAGTTTGTCTGGGAGCAAGACATTGTGGTTCGCGACGGGGCTGGTTTTCCTTTTGTAGTCCGTGATTGACTGTAGACCCTGCCACATACCTCTCGGGTCTTAGCCGTTGAATTGCGACTCTACTTTGTCTCTACAGTGACGCTTAGCTTGTTTGATTGCCTTGCGGAGGGAATAGCTACACTGTTTGTATTCAGTCATGTTTCCGGTCACCTTGCCCTGATTAAAAGCAATGGTTCGCGCTTTCAGTTTTGCGCAAATGCTGCCATCAATCCACGGTTTCTGGTTGGGGAATGTTTTAATAGACGCTGTGGGTACAACATCACCGATGCACTTGCTAATAAACTCGCTCACCGATCATCAATGTTATTGTCTGACGCTATGCGGAACATATCGCAGTCCATGTGATACATCATCACTGCTGGTAATGTGCAGATGGATCCCGGAAAGGGGAGAAGCCAGGGTGCTGTAGCCCCAGATAAAACGGCGATAGAAATGGGCAAATCCCAGGAAGAGTTTCAGCTGCACCCTGGACGTGGGATGGGGCCAATCCACCACCGCTCTCACCTTTCCGGGATCCATCTGCACATTACCAGCAGTGATGATGTATCCAAGGAAGGAGATGGTGGAGCGATGGAATTCGCATTTTCTGCTTTCGCTAAATGCTGGTTCTCCAGCTGGAGGACTTTTTGGACGTGGAGAACGTGTTCTTGAGCTGTGCGGGGAAAGACGAGGATGTCGTTGAGGTAGACAAACACGAACCAGTTCAACATGTCGTGGAGAACGGCGTTAACCAGGGCCTGAAACACAGCAGGAGCGTTGGTCAGACCGAATGTCATCACCAGGTATTCACCAGGTTTAGTGTCCGCTAGCCATGTTGAAGGTGACTAATCTTCCACTCGTCAGCTTCCCGTATCCACACCAGATAGTAGGCGTTCCGCAGGTCCAACTGAGAGAAAATGGTGGCTCCCTGGAGCAACTCAAAAGACGAGGTGATGAGTAGTAGCCGGTAGCGGTTCTTAACCATGATGTTATTGAGGCACCGGTAGTCGATGCACGGGTGCAGGGTTTTGGCCCTCTTCTCCATAAAGAAGAACCCTGCCCCGGCGGGGGAGGCAGAAGGACAGATACACCCTGCAGCCAGGGAGTCCTCGGTGTACGTTTCCATTGCCTTGGTCTCCGGACTCCCCCGGGTTTGGTGTAGTGCCCGGGAGAAGGTTGATCATGCAGTCATAGGGTTGATGCGGAGGAATCGAAGTGGCCTGGGCCTTGCTGAAAACCTCCCGGAGGTCCTGGTACTCCGCTGGAAAGGCGGTGAGGTCCGAGGCTTCTTCCGAGACTACAAGAAGACGTCCCGGGGCAGGGTGTGCCGACTTCAGGCAATGAGCGTGGCAGAACCACTCCAGCCAATGATAGCACCAGCATTTGATGAGGGGATTGTGACGCTGGAGCCTTGAAAACCCTAATACCACAGCTACCCGAGGAGACTTGATGAGCATGAACTGTATAGTCTAATTGTGGTTCCTTGACACTCGCAGGTTCATAGGAGTGGTATTGTGGGTGACTCTGCCTATAGAGCGCCCATCCAGAGCTCTATCGTCCATGGGAATGGGGAGGGGCTGACTGGGGATGCCCAGCTCTGACACCAGGGTAGTGTCCCTGAAACTCTCATCGGCCCCAGAATCAATGAGTACCCGGAGAGATTTCGACTGGTCTCACCACCACAGGATGGCATGGAGAGGGGTATGAGTAAGTGTAGAAGGAAAATTCTCCCTATGGCCCACCAGAGTACTTGTACCTAATGATGAGCCTGGTATTTTAATGGACAGGTAGACACATGATGACCGGTAGTCCCGCAATACAGACAACTCTTAATGTTAAGTCTGCGTAAACTTTCGGCTGGAGACAAGCTAGCTCTGCCGAGTTGTATCAGCTCTGGAAGGGGCGAATTGGCAGACCTCAGAGACTCCCGGGGGAACTCCGGTAACCTCTGATTCTCTTGGAAATGTAGGCGCCGGGTACGTCTGGGATTCATCAGAGGCGAGGTGGGATCCTTGGGCGAGGGAGTGGGACCGGAATCAGACCTCCTCTCCTTCCTACATTTCCATAACCACCCATCAATCCGGATGGTCAAGGCGATGAGCGATTCAAGATCAATAGGCAGCTCCCACGCTGCGAGCTCGTCTTTAACCTCTTCCAATAATCCGTGGAGGAATGTGTCGAACAGGGATTTCAGGTTCCAGGCACTCTCGGCAGCCAATGTGCCAAAATCAACATCATAGTCTGCCACACTGCTGGAGTCTTGATTAAGCTGGAGTAACTTCCGTACAGCCTCTCTCCCAGACAATGGAGAATCGAAAACCTTTTTCACCTCAGCCACGAACTCTTCCAGACTGAAGCACACGGCAGGTTGTTGTTCCCACATTACCCTAGCCCAGGTGAGGGCCCTCACGAACAATAGATTATGAGGTATGCTATTTCGAGCAGTCCGAGGGAAAGGACGAGGGATGCAGCTCGAAGATGAGAGATAACAGGGAGAGAAATATGGGACAGGTTCCTGACTCTCCAGCGACGCGTTCCGGATGAGGTAAGCAGGGTTCTCGGCAAGCTGGGGTGACCTGGGGAGACTGACAGCGGAGTTACTTAGGGGCTGGGCGGTTACTGTCTTGGCTGGCTGCCTAACAGACAATCTGCGAAATTGCTCCAGCAATGTATTCAAAGCATGGTCATGGTGTTTGCCAAGGTCTGGAATACTTCCATAAGACCTCAAAGTAACTCCTCGTGAAGAAGAGATGGCGTTGCGGAGCTGGTCCAAGTCTGCTGGGTCAGTCATGGCCAGTTTGTACAATCAGAACTCAGAATAAGTTGCAGATGCAGACAGTTTGAATCACAGAAGTTTATTTACAAACCAAGGGGCAGGCAAACAACAGGTCAAGGGCAGGCAGAAGTCGGTAATCCAGGACAGTGTCAAAAGGTACAGATTGGTAGACAGGCAGGCAGAATGAACAAAACCGGAAGAACTAGAAAACAGGGACTAAAGAGAACAGGAGTACGGAAAAACACACTGGTAGGCTCGACGAGATAAGACGAACTGGCAACAGACAAACATAAAAAAACAGATCAGAGTCCAGGAGGTACATTCTGGCAGACAGGCTTGAGGTCAGGGCAAGCAGACTGGAAAGGCAGGTGGGTACAGAGTCCAGAAAAACAGGCAAGGGTGGACTAGCAAAAGAGAGAATAGCAACAGCAGGAGCTCGGGAAAAACACGCTGGTTGACTTGAAACAGACAAGACGAACTGGCACAGAGAGGCAGGAAACACAGGGATGAATACACTGGGGAAAATAAGCGACACCTGGGGGTGTAGAGACAATCACAAGGACAGGTGAAACAGATTAGGGTGTGACAGTACCCCCCCCCCCTCCCTATGGGCGCCACCTGGCGTCCTACCTGGGCACGTACCTGGCTGACATTTACATTTACATTTTAGTCATTTAGCAGACGCTCTTATCCAGAGCGACTTACAGTAGAGTGCATACATTTTATTACATTTTTACATTTCATTACATTTTTACATACTGAGACAAGGATATCCCTACCGGCCAAACCCTCCATAACCCGGACGACGCTATGCCAATTGTGCGTCGCCCCACGGACCTCCCGGTTGCGGCCGGCTGCGACAGAGCCTGGGCGCGAACCCAGCCCAGCCTGGGCGCGAACCCAGAGACTCTGGTGGCGCAGCTAGCACTGCGATGCAGTGCCCTAGACCACTGCGCCACCCGGGAGGCCTGACTGGGGTGTTGGCGGTGAAAATTGGCGATTAGGGCCAGGTCCAGGATGTCTTTAGCAGAAACCCAGCACCTTTTCTCCGGGCCATAACCCTCCCAGTCAACCAGGTACTAGAAACCCCTGCCCTGTGGTTGAACCCTCAGGAGGCGTCTCACCGTATATGCTGGCTGGCCATCGATGACCCGGGTGGGAGGGATGGGCCTAGAAACAGAAGAAAGAGGACTGTGAGACAAGGACTTAATCCTGGACACATGAAAAGTGGGGTGAACACGGATGGTACAGGGCAACAACAGATGGACAGCAGTGGGACTAATGGCTCTAGAAATGGGGAAAGGACCAATGAAACGGAGGGAAAGTTTATGGGATTCTACCCGGAAGAGTAGGTTTTGAGTGGACAACCATACTCTCTGCCCAACCAGACAGCGAGGAGCCAGAGTCCGGTGGCGATCCGCTTTTTGACGATACCTGGAGGTGGTCTTGAGAAGAACCGCCCGAGCTCTTCTCCAGGTACGCTGACAGCGGCGGACAAACATCTGAGCTGAAGATATGTTGACCTCCACTTCCTGCTCTGGGAAGAGTGGGTGTTAATACCCCATGGAGCATTTGAGGGGATAGTCCAGTAGCCAAGCAGGGGAGAGTGTTCCTGGCATATTCCACCCAGACCAGTTGCTGACTCCAGGTGGTGGGGTTACTGGCAACAAGAGTGCCGTTTCCATATCTTGATTGGCTCGCTCCAACTGGCCGTTAGATTGGGGATGAAACCCAGAGGACAGATTGGCTGACGACCCGATAAGAGTGCAGAAAGTCTTCCAGAATTGGGACGAGAACTGGGGACCCCGGTCCGAGACAATGTAAATTGGGAGTCCATGGATTCAGAAGACATGCTGCACCATAAGCTGGGCTGTCTCCTTGGCTGAAAGTAACTTCGGAAGAGGGATGAAATGGGTGTTCTTGGATAATCGGACAAATAAGCTGGGCTGTCTCCTTGGCTGAAAGTAACTTCGGAAGAGGGATGAAATAGGTGGCCTTGGATAATCTGACAACCACTGTTAGGATGGTGGTGTTGCCGTATGACAGAGGAAGCACAGTGACAAAATCCAGGGAAATATGGGACCATGGACGATGAGGGACAGGGGAGGTGAGACGGAGCTTGCCGCGGAGTCTTGCTTTGTGTGCACACCATCCATGCGGTGACGAAGGCCGAGACATCAGGAACCATGGTGGGCCGCAAGAAGCGTTGACGGAGGAAAGCCAGTGTTCGACGAGTACCAGGATGACAGGTAAGCCTGGAGGAATGAGCCCATTCCAGAACCTGAGACCGGACTGAATCCGGAACAAACAGCCGGTTAGCCGGACCACCCTCAAGGTCCGACTGGGAACTCTGTGCCTTGCGAGGCTCAATTTCCCAAACGACAGAAGCCGCCAAACAAGGGATAGGGAGACAGGGAGGATGGTCTCAGATTCAGAGGGAGTGGCAGTGGAAATGTACAGATGGGATAGAGCGTCTGGCTTCATGTTCTTTGACCCTGGTCAGTAGGAGATGGTGAAATTTAACCTGGTAAATAACAGAGCCCAACGAGCTTGCCTTGGGTTGAGAAGCTTGGCAGTACGGAGTTATTCAAAATGTTTATGATCCGTCCATACCAGGAATGGAGTTCCGCCCCTTCCAGCCAGTATCTCCACTCCTCCAGAGTCATCTTCACAGCTAGGAGTTCCCGGGTCCCAACATCATAGTTCCTCTACGCAGAGTTGAGACGATGGGACATGAAGGCACAGGGATGACGTTTTTTGTGCTGGACGGATCGCTGGGAAAGAACAGCCCCTACTCCCACGTCGGAAACATCAACCTCCACCACAAAGTGACGAGTTTGGTCCGGATGGATGAGGATAGGAGCAGTAGTGAATTGCTGATTAACCTGCCTAGGGCCGCAACAGCCAACGAAATTGCATTTCGCCAAATTCAATCAACAGAAATATCTTAATTCATATTTCTGAAACATACAAGTATTAGACACCATTTTAAAGATAAAATTCTCATTAACCTGTTTGGGCTCAAGGGGCAGTATTGAGTAGCCAGATAAAAGGTGCCCATATCAAAAAGGCCTCGTACTCAATTCTTGCTCGTACAATATGCATATTATTATTACTATTGGATAGAAAACGCTCTCTAGTTTCTAAAACCGTTTGAATTATATCTGTGGGTGAAACAGAACTGGACTTAGAGCAATTTTCCTATGTGTATGTCAGAATGCAGAATTTTGCTGGCTGTTCTGAGACCTGTGTATTAATTTGCCTGTCCTCTATTGGTTGAGATGCACTGCATACGCCTTCCCCTGGGTGTCAGCGAATAGGGAGACTTGAAATGGAGTTTCTACGTAGTTCCCAAAGGTTATAAATTGCTTGGAACCGAAGTGTCCCATCTTTCCACTCTTCGCTCTGACGCAGGGAGGGTCTTGGCATGTCATTTTAGAAGCTCCCGTTTTAGCTCCTAGATATATCCGGCTCTGTTTTTATTCGATTTAGGTGTTGAAGACATCGTAATGGTGTTATTTTAAACCGAATTATATCAGTTTATGTCAGTATATTGCGATTTTCGGGTATTTATTTTCGTGACGTTGTAGGAAGTTGGGTATCTCTGGCCCACATGGCTATTGTTTACTGCTAATTGCAACATTGAAGACGACGTTCTCCAACCTAGCAACGATTCTTTTGGACAAAGGACACCTTTCCCAAGATTCTGATGGGAGTTCATCAAAAAGTAAGAACTATTTATGCTGATAATTCATTGTTCTGTTGGAAAAAGTAAAATGCATAAGCCGCCATTACTTGCAGTTTAGCCTTACTTTATCGCAGCCTGTATTGCGCAGTAACGTTAATTTTAAAAATGTAATTCAGCGATTGCATTAAGACCTAATTTGTCTTTCAATTGCTGTCCAACCTGTATTTTTTTAGTCAATTTTATGAATAGTTTTCGATAAGAATAGGTGCCTTTACAAGATGGCGCTGGACAGATTGCTTGACGTTATGGACACTATTCTCATTGTATAAGCACGATTTGTGCCGCTAAATATGCACATTTTCGAACAAACTCTATATGCATTGTGTAATATGATGTTACAGGACTGTCATCTGAAGAATTCTGAGAAGGTTAGTGAAACAATTAATACATTTTGGTGGTTTATACGTTATCGCTATTTTTGCCTTGAATCAATGCTGTTATTATGTTTGCTATTGTGCTAAGCTAATATAACGCTATATTGTGTTTTCGCTGTAAAACAGTTGATAAATCGGAAATATTGTCTGGAATCACAAGATATCTGTCTTTCAATTGCTGTACACTATGTATTTTTCAGAAATGTTTTATGATGAGTATTTAGTTATTTGGCGTTGGTGTCTGTAATTTTTCTGTCTGCTTTCGGTGCAATTTCTGACTGTAGCTGCAATGTAAACTATGATTTATACCTGAAATATGCAAATTTTTCTAACAAAACATATGCTATACAATAAATATGTTATCAGACTGTCATCTGATGAAGTTGTTTCTTGGTTAGTGGCTATTTATATCTTTATTTGGTCGAATTTGTGATAGCTACTGAAGGAGTAAAAAACTGATGGAGCAAAAAAAGTGGTGTCTTTTGCTAACGTGGTTAGCTAATAGATTTACATATTGTGTCTTCCCTGTAAAACATTTAAAAAATCGGACATGTTGGCTTGATTCACAAGATGTGTACCTTTCATCTGGTGTCTTGGACTTGTTAACCTTTCACGAGTATCTACCCCGGGTCCGGGATCACCCCCCACCCCCCCCACACTGAGTAGCATAGCCTAGCATAGCGTCACAATTAAATAGTAGCATCTAAATATCATTAAATCACAAGTCCAAGACACCTAATGAAAGATACAGATCTTGTGAATAAAGCCACCATTTCAGATTTTTAAAATGTTTTACAGGGAAGACAAAATATGTAAATCTATTAGCTAACCACGTTAGCAAAAGGCACCACTTTTCTAACTCCATCAGTTTCTTACTCCATCAGGTGCTATCACCAATTCGGCTAAACTAAGATATTGATAGCCACTAACCAAGAAAAAAACTCATCAGATGACAGTCTGATAACATATTTATGGTATAGGATAGGTTTTGTTAGAAAAATGTGCATATTTCAGGTAGATATCATAGTTTACAATTGCACCCACCGTCACAAATGGACTAGAATAAATACATAGAGCAACGTGTTTACCTAATTACTAATCATCAAACATTTCGTAAAAATACACAGCATACACTAATCGAAAGACACAGATCCTATGAATACAGACAATATTTCAGATTTTCTAAGTGTCTTACAGCGAAAACACAATAAATCGTTATATTAGCATACCACATATGCAAACGTTACCAGAGCATTGATTCTAGCCAAAGAGAGCGATAACGTAAACATCGCCAAAATATATAAATTTTTTCACTAACCTTCTCAGAATTCTTCAGATGACACTCCTGTAACATCACATTACAACATACATATACAGTTTGTTCGAAAATGTGCATATTTAGCCACCAAAATCATGGTTAGACAATGACAAAAGTTGCCCAGCTGGTCAGACAATGTCGTGCGCCATATTAGACAGTGATCTAGTCGTATACATAAATACTCATAAACGTGACTAAAAAATATAGGGTGGACAGCGATTGATAGACAATTTAATTCTTAATACAATCGCTGATTTACATTTTTTTAATTATCCTTACTTTTCAATACAGTTTGCGCCAAGCGAAGCTACGTCTAAAAAGATGGCGTCATAAGCGATTAACATTTCTCGACAGAAACACGATTTATCATAATAAATTGTTCCTACTTTGAGCTGTTCTTCCATCAGAATCTTGGGCAAAGAATCCTTTCTTGGGTCTAATCGTATTTTGGTCGAAAGCTGTCCTCTTGCCATGTAGAAATGCCCATTGCGTTCGGCATGAACTGGAACCGTGCCCAGAGATTCACAGTGTCTCAGAAATAAATGTCCCAAAATCGCACTAAACGGATATAAATTGCTATAAAACGGTTTAAATTAACTACCTTTTGATGTTTTTAACTCCTATAACGAGTAGAAACATGACTGGAGAAATATAACTGGCTACACTAATGCTTGGAAAAAGAGCAGGGTCGGTGTCCACCGCGCGCCTGACGCATCTGGAAAAGAGTTCCTACCTACACGTGTTTTTGTTTTATAGGGGCTGTGATTGCGCAATCAATACCATTCAAATCGTCATCACGTAAAGGCATCCAGGGGAAGACGTAAGCAGTGTCCGTATCCTGATAGCGTTCACAGTGGCCTTTAAACTGACTCCAGATCAGGGGCCAAAATGTGTGAAATCTGACTCCATGTCAGGGAAATTGCTGTAGAATGAGTTCTGTTCCACTCAGAGACAAAATTCCAACGCCTATAGAAACTAGAGACTGTTTTCTATCCGATAATAGTAATAATATGCATATTGTACGATAAAGAATTTAGTAGGAAGTCGTTTAATCTGTAATGCAATTATGCTAATGAGAAAACAGCACCCCCTGTAGTCGCAAGAAGTTAATGTGTGAAAGTTAAATATTTAAAAAAAATATCTTTTGAATTTCGCGCCCTGCACTTTGAGCTGGCTGTTGTCATAAGTGTACCGGCACCGCCCTGCAGCCATAAGAAGTTAATCCAACCACAGTGTCCGATTTCAAAAAAAGCTTTTCGGCAAAAGCAGAACATATCATTATGTTCGGTCAGCAACTAGTCACAGAAAGCATACAGCGATTTTCCAATCAAAGAGAGGAGTCACAAAAAGCTGAAATATTGATAAAATGAATCATTAACCTTTGATGATCTTCATTTCATCAGATGACACTCATAGTACTTCATGTTACACAATACATGTATGTTTTGTTCGGTAAAGTTCATATTTATATCCAAAATTCAGAGTTTACATTGGCGCTTTATGTTCAGTAGTTCCAAAACATCCGGTGATTTGGCAGAGAGCCACCTCAATTTACAGAAATACTCATAATAAACATTGATAAAAGATACAACTGTTATGCATGGAATTTTAGATCCACTTCTCCTTAATGTAACCTCTGTCAGATTTCAAAAAAACTTTACGGAAAAAGCACACCATGCAATAATCTGAGTACAGCGCTCAAACAACAAATCAAGCCAATCAGCCATGTTGGAGTCAACATAAGTCAGAAATAACATTATAAATATTCACTTACACGGGGCCTCCCGGGTGGCGCAGTGGTCTAGGGCACTGCATCGCAGTGCTAGCTGTGCCACCAGAGTCTCTGGGTTCGCGCCCAGGCTCTGTCGCGACCGGGAGGTCCGTGGGGCGACGCACAATTGGCATAGCGTCGTCCGGGTTAGGGAGGGTTTGGCCGGTAGGGATATCCTTGTCCCATTGCGCCCCAGCGACTCCTGTGGCGGGCCGGGCGCAGTGCGCGCTAACCAAGGGGGCCAGGTACACGGTGTTTCCTCCGACACATTGGTGCAGCTGGCTTCCGGGTTGGAGGCGCGCTGTGTTAAGAAACAGTGCGGCTTGGTTGGGTTGTGCTTCGGAGGACACATGGCTTTCGACCGTCGTCTCTCCCGAGCCCGTACGGGAGTTGTAGCGATGAGACAAGATAGTAATTACTAGCGATTGGATACCACGAAAATTGGGATAAAACAAAAACTAAAATAAATATTCACTTACCTTTGACGATCTTCATCAGAATGCACTCCCAGGAATCCGTTCCACAATAAATGTTTGATTTGTTCCATAAAGTCCATAATTTATGTCCAAATTCCTCCTTGTTGTTCGCGCGTTCAGTACACAATCTAAACTCACGACGCGCAGGCAGGTCCAGGCAAAAGTTCAGACGAAAAGTCATTTTACAGTCCGTAGAAACATGTCAAACGAAGTATAGAATCAATCTTTAGGATGGATTTAACATAAATCTTCAATAATGTTCCAACTGGAGAATTCCTTTGTCTATAGAAAAGCAATGGAACAGAGCTCGCTCTCACGTGAACGAGCATCACGAGCGCAAGGCATTCTGGCAGACCTCTGACTCATTTCAAGCATCAGACAAGCTCCTAAAGACTGTTGACATCTAGTGGAAGCCTTAGCAAGTACAACATGACCAATATCCCACTGTATCTTCAATAGGGAATGAGTTGAAAAACGACCAACCTCAGATTTCCCACTTCCTGGTTGGATTTTTCTCAGGTTTTTGCCTGCCAAATGAGTTCTGTTATACTCACAGACATCATTCAAACAGTTTTAGAAACTTCAGAGTGGTTTGTATCCAAATCCACTAATAATATGCATATATTAGCAACTGGGACTGAGTAGCAGGCAGTTTACTCTGGGCACGCTTTTCATCCAAACGTGAAAATGCTGCCCCCTATCCATAAGAAGTTAAGATCCCCAAAAGCCTTGTCCAACTGCAGGAGACCATGTGAACGGTACCTTGGGAGAGGTGAGTGCAGAGATGGGAGCCACCAGGTTGCTGTAACCCCGAATGAAACGGTGGTAGAATTGGGCAAAACCCAGAAACCATTGGAGCTGCACCCTGGACGTGGGCTGGGGCCAATCCACCACCGCTCTCACCTTCTCCGGATCCATTTGTACATTCCCCTCAGCAATATGGTATCCTAGAAAGGAGATAGTGGAGCGGTGGAATTCACATTTCTCAGCCTTTACAAACAACTGATTCTCCAAGAGGCGCTGAAGAACCTGTCGAACATGTAAATGTGTTCCTGGGCAGAACGAGACAAAACCAGGATGTCGTCGAAGTAGACAAAAAACAAAACGATTCAACATGTCCGGAGCACATTGTTGACCAGAGCCTGGAAAATGGCAGGCGCGTTGGTGAGTCCAAACGGCATAACCAGGTACTTATAATGCCCACTGGCAGTGTTGAAAACTGTCTTCCACTCGTCTCCTTCGCGTATCCGCACAAGATGGTAGGCATTCTGAAGGTTCAGTTTGGTGAAGATAGTATGCCCTGGAGAGGTTTGAAAGCTGAGGAGAGGAGTGATAGAGGGTAACGATTTACCAAGGGTACCAAACGGCATAACCAGGTACTCATAATGTCCACTGGCAGTGTTGAAAGCTGTCTTCCACTCGTCTCCTTCGCGTATCCGCACAAGATGGTAGGCATTCCGAAGGTCCAATTTGGTGAAGATAGTACCCCCCTGGAGAGGTTTGAAAGCTGAGGACAGGAGTGGTAGAGGGCACCAAATTTTATTCGTAGTATCATTGAGACCCCGGTAATCAATACTCGGGCGCAGGTTCTTGCGCCAGCAGGAGAGATAGAAGGGCGAATGCTCCTAACAGCCAGTGAGTCCTCGATGTACTCCTCTATGGCAATGGTCTCAGGTCCGGACAGGGAATATAGCCGACCTCGAGGCGGTGTGGTGCCCGGGAGGAAGTCAATAGCACACTCGTAGGGATGATGTGTAGGAAGGGACGTAGCTTGAGCCTTGCTGAAAACCTCCAGGAGGTCCTGATGATACAATCACAAGGACGGGTGAAACAGATCAGGGCATGACACACAAGACAGGTGAAATAGATCAGGATGTGACACTTGTGCCACGTTAATATAATATCTGAGTGAGAATCCTGGAGATCAGGGCCCCTGGGCACGTGCCCTGTGTGCTCGGTCGGCATTCGGCCATGACAACTGGATAGATGGCTAGACTAACTACAAATCAAACAAATTGCTAATTGAGTGACTCTCAGTGACTGACATAACAAGAGAAGAAATGCAGATGCACAAGCAAATTTCGAAATTGCACCTATTCATACTCTCAATAGTATGTTGAGACCCCAAATTGTACCTGATCCACTAACGTCTATAGGCTGTTTAGGGTGCAGCTGTACATCCCCACTGTGCACAAACTGGTTGAATGAGAAGAATGAAAGAATGGCGGTGCAGTAGATAGCAGACGTTTAAAGGGTTCCTCACCAATTCTGCTATTTTGTACATAATGTTTCCACCATCATTTCCTATAACTGAAAAGAGCTTCTGGACATCAGAACAGCAATCACTAACCTCAATTTGGATGAAGATTTCTTCTTCAACGAGTCGAAGGCGCAGGGCATACTGTTCACCCCGGACCAGTCCCTAACTTGGAAAAGAAAAAGACGGTGCGCGTGCACCTTGATGAAACTATGTCGGCGAGTACATAAACTGCCTCTACCCTCCATTCTATTGGCAAACGTACAATCATTGGAGAACAAACTGGACGAGCTCCATTCGAGACTATCCAATCAACGGAACCTGAAGATTTCTGGTAACATATGTTTCTCGTAGTTGTGGCTGATCAAGGACATGGATAATATGCACTAGACAGTCCCTCCAGGATTTCGCGATGTAAAACATTTGGAAATTGTTTCTCACGGTCGTTAGCTGTTATTTTTGTTGGCAAATGAGATTTCTGTTCATTGTCTGCCATCAACAATCAGCCATCATCTTCGCACGTGAATACGGTGACAGGCCAGGAAGAAAGAACTTTGTTGACCTCTGGTTGGATTGGGCCATTTTCCACGGTAACAGTGCAGTAATTGGTCAAAATTACGAACACGCTTTTGATTGGACCTTTTTATGCTCCAAAAGTACGGGGATTGGTCAAAATTGCAAGCTCTCATAATATGCGCTGATTGGTTGATTTTGCATTTAATTATGCAATCGCAGAATTGCAGAATCCTGGAGGGACTGACTAGAGAGAGAGATTAAAGTAGATGTCACACGTCCAGATTTGATGGATGACCCTATGTGGTCCTATGTGAGCCTATGTGACCGCTATGTGAACCTAAGGGGTTGCCTGTCAGGGCATTCTGATGGTTAGGTGGGGGTCTTTGGGTAAGGGTCCAGTTGTCAGGTCAACCGGTAATGATTTATGACCCCATCCTGATTTATGACCCTATGTAATGATTTATGACCCCCCTGATGGTTAGGTGGGGGTCTTTGGGTAAGGGTCCAGTTGTCAGGTCAACCGGTAATGATTTATGACCCAAGCCTGATTTATGACCCTATGTAATGATTTATGACCCTATGTCCTGTTGTAGCAGGCATGCCCATATTTGGGCTTCCGGTCAGGACATCCTGGCCGGGGTGGGGGTCTTTGGGGTAAGTGTCAAGTTGTCAATGTCGTAAATCAGAAAAAGATCATGATTTATGACCCTATGTAGTGATTGATGCCCCAATGGTTTGTAGAAGGGGGGGCATGCCCATATTTGGGCTTCCGGTCAGGACATCCAGATCCTGGGGTAAGTAAGTGACCAGGTGTCATGTCAAACTGTTCCTGGATGTCTAGTATTGGGGGTTGTTAATGAACATTTCAAAGAGGCTGGCTTTGCAGAAGCCTTATAAAGCCCCAAAACAATGCATGTTTAAGATTGTACAAGATAAACCCCCTGAATATTAAACAAAAATGACACACATGTCAATTTATGGTATGTTATGCTCGGCTTGTCATGAACCCAGTGAACAAAGCATTGAGGAAGTTCTGTGTGAAGCTCCAGAATGTTTTAGAGGATTTTTGGGTACGAGTGAGGGCCATATGTCTTACATATTCCAGCCGGAGGATTCTACGGTAAAGATCTTCAACGCCAGTGCCCCCAAACCCGTTTATCAGGCAAAACCTGGGAGTTTTTCTCCTGCTCTGGGCATGAGAGAATGGCTAAACATCAGGCAGGCTCTTTGTAAAATTGAACAGGTCCTGAGTGGCACAGCTGTGCCAGGCTATGCGTTGGAAGAACAGGTCTTCGGACGCAGTGATCTCAAGGCTCTAAGAATTGCTTCAATGGACTATAACCCGGACAACAAAGTGACAATTTTAGCCTGTCAAGTTTATGATGCGGGTAATGCTACAAAGTCTGTCAATTCTCCAGTAGCATCCAGAGCATGTAAAGATGTCAACTTTTTTATTCCTGTGTTTAGTTTTAAATGGGTGGATTATCCAATTTTCATAACACTTATGAATAAGCTGGACATTCTCTTCAAAAATCGCGAACAGTTAAGGCGCTGGCCTCGACTTTTCTTGAGACATAGCCAGGACCAAAAGGCCAGACGTCGGATCTACCCCTGGAGTGAAAACTTACCAAGTGTTGATGAGCCTGGCAAGAGATCCCGGCATTTTGATGACCAACTGGACACTGACAATGGGGGGTGGTTGCATCAGATCCCTGGATCTGTAAGAAAGGCTTCGTAAAATACCTTAAGAATGTAACGCTATAAAATGTATGTACTAAATATTTTGAATTAAATAAATGGTTTTTAAAAGCAGAATCTCACCACGTTATGAACTCTCGCGTTTGTTCACTCTTAGCGCAGTCTGTCCCTGAGAAAAAACTTGCGCAATGTGCGCGCGTATGGGCGTGCTTGTGCTGTAGTGGCTGTGTGTGTGTGTGTGTGTGTTTCAAAAACAGAAAAAGGGGGCGAGGTGTTTGTTAAAAAAAATACCCTTGCATCTGCGCTCAAGGCTCTCTATGCATGGGGGGTCGTTTGAAACCAGGGTTTACACTATCAGGCCAAACAGATGTCTAAAAGTCATTCAGCCCAGCGCTGTCGAGACCTCCCCACCCCCAGCATCTAGATGCTAGCCCCCGGAGATTTTAGAATATCAAAAGATACCTAATGTTTAGACGCCACCCAATACCCTATGTTTGAACCAAATGGCAGGTGTTTGAACCACATGCCTTAGGTTTCAAAGATAACTTTTTAGGCGGTTTTAGCGCGAAAAATACGACACCACGCGAGTCAGACGGCTACAAAAGCTAAGCAAAACAGGTCCCCCTGTTAGCATCGTTTTCGCGCATTTACCCTACAGCATTCCTCCAGGAATAGTTATCGGACGGACCCCTTTAAAAAAGATCTGGTAAATACCCTCCTGATGGATATTTCTCAAGGTTAGTTCTTGAAATAAATATTTACATATGCTATATATTAGATTTGTTTGTTCTTGGGAATTGTTTGAAAACGTTGTATGTTATAGAAATATTAAACAGGCCTTAGGGCCCGGATTCTTAACGTATAAAATGTCAATATTAGCTAAAATGATTAGAGCTTTAATATTATCTAATGTTTTTTTAGATTCTCAAACCTTCACTCAGATTCTCCGAGATATAACTGAACTCGAACCGGTCGTAGGGTCTCCGGAACAAATTGTTTACATCCCAACGCCGACCCTGAATTGTAGTAAGTAAGATTCCAAGAATTCCGTAAGAATATTTATACCTTAAAAACAAAAAGTATCGGCATCTTATATTAAAAGTTATTTTATGTGTTTACAGCTGAAATACCTCCTAGAACGGGTGCCATAGGGAGTCTACACGGTTTCTGTGAAGGATATGCCTACGAGACAATTGTGCCCTACTCCCAGGATGTATTTACACAGAAGCCGCAAACAGAGACTTTAAACGGCCTGTCAACTCCCCTGACCCAGGACCGCTGGACGCCCCCTATTAAACACCAACGGACAATCAGGGCCCAGATCCACAGGTCCGCTTCACCCGAACAATACTACTGGGAGGGTATTCACGAGACAGCGTTACAAGGACAAGGTATGAATCAATTATAATTTATATATATATATATTTTATTTTTATGCCTGAATATGTTTAAACATGTACTAATGCTGTTTTTTTTTTTAAATTTCAGGCTCACAAGCTACAGACCAGGCAGATGCTATAATTAGGGTTGCCCAAAGACATGTTCCCGAGTTCTCAGAGCTTCTTCAGAACAGCCCTCTTCAAAAAAGCCGAGGTATTTAATTAATGTATTGTTAATATATAGGCTTATATCTGAAATGTATTTTACATTTTTATCAAACATATTTTAGGGTTAATAACCTATTTTTCTGTATGTATTATTTTTAATGCAGACTCCTCGCCTGCTTATAAAGAGCTCCAAGAAGCTACACATCTAGATCCCGAGGAGGCGCCAAAGACCCCAGTCACCAGAACAGCGAAGCCTGATGATTTCAAAGTTTTAAATGACATTTCTGAGGTAGACGATTTGATGTTCTGTGAAGTGGCCAACCTTATTGAAGCGGCCAATTCTGGTGGGGGAACAGCCTCTTGTGAAATAGATCAAGCCGTGCTTTTCAAGGCTTTTACACAGGGTTTAAAATCACGAAAGGCTTTACTTCAACGTCGTATGGGTATTCTATTCGAACATCAATACAATCAGGATGTGTCATTCTGGCGTAGAGAGCTTCCCCGCATGTTAAACAACAGTAGGGTTAAAACAAGCAAATACCTCCGTTAAAAAACACATATGTAAAAAAACACAAGCACACACATCCTTAAGTAGAGAAATGGCGCCCCCTATAGACCTAAGCGAGACAATTGAAACCCTCTTAGCGGAAATCCCTACAGAGCTCCAAGATATAATTAACCATATGAATGATTCTGGGCTAATTGACATAGGGGCTATAGATGAAAACCTATTATCCCAGATTCCCTCCGAACTCATTGAAATTATTACACGTATGAATGAGTCAGGGTCTGCAGATGAAAACAGGTTATCACAGATACCCGAATCAATCATATCTTTAATTACCCAGATGAACGAGAGCCAAAGGTTTAATTCTGCACCCCCTACACCTCTAAGCCATCCTTTAACACCCTTGTTCGAAGAGGAAACCCAATACGATGTTTTTGAACAGCTGAACAAATGTCTATCAAATCTGGATCGGGAAGGTCTTGATCACAATGTACAGAACTAAAGCCCTAGGTTTAATTCTGCACCACCTACACCTCTAAGCCAGCCTTTAACACCCATGTCTGAAGAGTCTGAAACCCAATACGATGTTTTTGAACAGTTGGACAATTGTCTAGCAAATCAGGATGGGGATGGTCTTGATCGCAGTGAACATGTTTTGTATCGAAATAAATTCCACAATATTGAGGTTCGACAGTTTTTCAATTTCGCATGGGGGGGTCAGATTCGGGAATATGCTGTGTTTTACGTAATGCTTATGGACACTTTGAATGAACTGGTAGATAGAGTTAGAGCTTATAGCCAACCAAGGGATACCTTACAGTTGGAAATTTTTGGAGACAGTCTGCAGAGCCGTGTGTCGCTTATTTTAAATAGGGGTGAAGCAGATCTTGAACAATTTGTTAACCTGCTAGAACGCCTTGTTCAGTCAAATTTAAACGTGCTAGCAGATAGGACCCTCGAACTTGTAGTACAATTAGTCCGGCCACCCCAAGGAGGCGGCGGGCAGAGACGTAAACTCGATAGCCTGATGCAGTCCGAAATCATAAGCAATAAAAAGGCCTACCTCATAATCGTTCACAATCCTGGTAATAAGCTATGCTTTGCCATAGGTTTGGCCCACTTACTCAGCCCAGGATGTACAGAGCGCGAAGCGTTACAGAAAGCTCAAGAGCTACAAAAGGCTGTGGGTTTAGGTATACAGGAGGCTGTGGCTTTCTCAGACATAGGCAAATTTGAAAACTTTCTGAATATCAAGATTGTGGTTTTGTACCACAGTAGAGCTAATGACGCGCTCTTGAAGTTCCAAAATATACAAGAACCACACCCTAAGACTATGTACTTTTATGTGCAAAATGAGCATTACTATGCCGTAACTAACATCACAGCATTTTTAGGCGCCCCATATGTCTGTCCAGCCTGTCATACCGGCTACACCCGCAAGGGGGGGCACTCGTGCCGTTATAACTGTTCAGTATGTCTGGATAAACATTGCCCTATGCAACCGCTAAACTTGACACCCTGTGAGGATTGTCACCGCACATGTCGTTCAGCCTACTGTTACGAAAAACACAAAACTGAAACATGGCACCCCAAGGCCTGTAAATCTGTAAGCATTTGTGACATTAACAAGAAATGTCCAAAATGCCATTGCAATTACAACCTTAAAATAGACAGCCCTAAACCCCATGTTTGTGGAATCATACATTGCCCAATCTGTAAAGGGCCCTTGAAAAGCAGAGACGCCGAAGTTGTTCAAGAAGTACCACATGAGTGCTACATTCAGCCCCTGGCTGAAGATGAACATACAGAGAAATATGTTTTTTATGATTTTGAGACAAATCAGCAATCAGGGGTTCACTTGCCTATTTTTGTATCTACCATGACTTTCAACGGTGAAAAGTGGTCGGCCGAGGGGCCCGATTGCGCCCGACTCTTTCTAAAACATTTTAGAAAGGCCCAGTACAGAAACTTCACGTTTATAGCTCACAATGCGCGCGCCTATGACTCCTATCTACTTCTGAACCCTTTGATACAGCAAGGCGTGGCGCCCAGTGTCATTGCTCAAGGGAGTAAAATCTTATGTTTTGTTGACCACGCCTTCAAACAGAGATACATTGACAGTTTAAGCTTCTTACCCATGAGATTGGCTCAAATGCCAGAGGCCTTGGGTTTTGAAAACTCGGTCAAAGGCTATTTCCCCCACTTCTTCACATCTGAGGAGAATCTACATTATATAGGAGCTTATCCAGCCCCCGAAATGTACGGTTGTGATCAAATGTCTACCAAAGAGCGTGAGAAATTCATGACTTGGTACGAGACAGTAAGACATGGAACTTTTGATTTTCATAAAGAGATGGAATCATACTGTGACAATGACGTGGTTATACTACGTGAAGGATGCCTCAGATTCCGAGAAGAGGTAATCAAAGATGCAGGCATTGACCCCTGGAGCTGTACAACTATTGCATCCGCGTGCATGAAAACCTATCGTACACACTATCTAACTCCAGCCTCTATAGCGATCCCATCGCCAGACAACTACCGACGACAATTCAAGGCCTACTCTAGTGGCTCCATTCAATGGTTGGAGTACCTAGCCCAGGATAAAAATGTTTTTATCCAACATGCTTTGAATCGGGGGGAGAAGGCTTTTGGGCCTTACCATGTAGATGGATACACACAGATTGACGGTGTTGAGACAGTGTATGAGTACAACGGTTGTTTCTTCCACGGTTGTAAATTATGCTTTGTCCCCCAGGCCATGTGTGTCCTAACCCAAAAGACTTTTGGGGAAATGTACCAAGAGTTCCAAGACAAACTGAATTCTTTAAAGGCTACATACGGGTTAAAAGTTGTGGTTTTATGGGAACACGAATGGACAGCCCTGAAAAAGGCGGATCCTCATGTTCAGGCCTTCCTTACCCAATATGACCCTCCAGAGCCCCTGGAACCGAGACAGGCCTTGTTTGGAGGCAGGACCAATGCTTTGACATTGCGTTATGTAGCTCAACCCGACGAGACAATAGGTTATGTAGATTTTACATCCCTATATCCTCATGTAATGAGTTCCTCATGCTATCCTATAGGGCATCCTGAAATTATTCACAGCGACTTTGACGAACCCCAAAATTATTTTGGTTTAATCAAAGCGACTGTCTACCCTCCTAGGGGTCTGTTTATACCTGTGCTGCCTTACAAGGGGTCTAAAGGAAAACTTTTCTTTCCCCTTTGTCGCACATGCTGTGAAAACAACAACCAGGAAAACCCATGTGATCACTCAGATCAAGAAAGAGCCCTGACAGGTGTCTGGGTCACCGTTGAATTCTCTAAGGCTTTGGAGAAGGGGTATCGTGTGGCCAAAATCTTTGAAGTGTGGAACTTTTCCAGGAAATCAGACACACTTTTTAAAGAGTACATCAAGACCTTCTTGAGATGCAAGCAGATGGCTTCAGGCTATCCAGCTTCGGTCACAGATCAAGAAAGTAAAGATAAGTACATTCAAGACTACCATGACAGAGAAGGCATACTTCTTGACCCTGACAGAATACAGGTCAACAAAACCAAAAGAAATGTTTCGAAATTGTACTTGAACTCCCTTTGGGGGAAGTTAGCGCAGAGAAGCAATATGCTAACAACTTCGATCATTAAAGACCCGGAAGAATTTTTGGAATTTGTTTTTTCGGACCAATACGAAATTTCACATTTTTCATTCTTGAGTCAAGACATTGCCTTGGTGCAATGGAGGCGCAACCCAAAGTGGGTTCTACCCCCAGGTAATGTAAATGTGTTTCTTGCAGCATTTACCACAGCCTATGCCCGACTTGAACTGTACACCCTCATGGAACAGCTTCAGCGGCGGGTTCTTTACCACGACACAGACTCTGTGGTCTATGTAAGCAAGCCGGGGGATTGGAACCCCCCACTTAGCAACTATCTTGGGGGTTTAACTAGTGAACTCGCCGAGGGTGACCATATCACAGAATGGTCCTCATGTGGGCCCAAAAGCTATGCTTTTAGGACTAAAGACAATCACGTGGTGTTGAAAGCCAAAGGCGTGACTCAAAACTACGAAAATGCCCCGCGTGTAAACTTGGAATCAATCACGCGCTTGGTCGACGGGTTCGTAAATGACAAGAATAGTGACTTGGAGATTTTGACCTCCTACAACAAAATAGTGAGGGATAAAAAGGGGTTCCATCTAAGAAACGCCCCACTCACTAAAAGATTCAGGGTAGTCTATGACAAGAGACGGCTATTGCCTGACGGTACCACATTGCCCTTTGGCTACTGACTTAGGCTACAAGCCCCCCAGTGTGTCTTAAAGCTTAAGATATAATGACGGCTGTCGAGGATTTTGACCCCCGTTTAAAACTGCCCTTTTCGGCCTTAATTGCAGGCCCATCAAACAGTGGTAAAACTTTTTTTGTAAAAAGTATTTTAGAGAATTCTGAACATGTGTTATCTCAAAAGCCTGACAATATTGTATGGTGTTATTCCTGTTACCAACCTCTGTATGATGAATTATTGAAGACAATAAAAATCAAGTTTGTTGAAGGAATACCCGATTCTCTGTCTGATGATCAACTTCTCCCCCCACATATACACAATCTGCTTGTTTTGGACGATATGCTATTTGCTGGTGGCGAACATCCAGAAATTGCAAGAGCTTTTACCCAATATACTCATCATAGAAACCTGTCCGTGCTTTACTTGGTCCAGAATGTGTTTCACCAAGGTAAAAATAGCCGTACCATTAGCTTGAATGCCAACTACATGGTATTGTTTAAAAATCCTAGAGACAAACTGCAAATTAGCACTCTAGCTCAGCAGATGTACCCTGGAAGGAAATCATACTTTATGGAGAGCTATGAGGACGCTACCAAAGAGCCATTTTCTTATTTAATCGTGGATTTAAAAGCAAATACTCCAGAACACCTTAGGCTACGTACAGGTCTGTTTCCGTGGGAGCGGCCTGCTGCATACCTTCCTAAAAAGTAAACGCTATGTCTCTGCGTTTAAAAAGAAACCTGCCCCTTTTGACAAGGCTAGTTGGGTCTACAGCTAAAGGACGGAAGGCCATCTTGGGTAGTTGTTCTTCAGATCTCATATTAGCCTTATGTGAGATTGCTTTGAATCTTCTCAAAGGACGCATTCCACTCACCCTGAACCAATTGAAAAAATTAAAGAGACAAAAGACCGCGATCAAACTCTTTGCCAATAAAAGGGCCAGTCTTCAAAAGAAAAGACATAGTATACAACAGTCTGGAGGTTTTCTCATACCTTTACTCAGTATAGCTGTGCCCTTCATCACCAGCCTTATTGCTGCCAGACGTGGGGGTTGAACACGCGGTGTGATGGCCACTAAAATGTACTTGGTGCCACAACAAGAGTTGGATAGACTTAAAAATCAAATGCAGGGTCCTGAAAATATCAGACAAACAGCTGAAAATGATTTGGATACGGCCATGAAGGATGTTTTGAACCGAAAAGGATTGAACCCTTATGATAAGATCCAAAAATACACAAACCTAATGCAAAGATATTTGACTCTGGTAAAGCAAGGGGAGAGAGAGACCAACCATTTAACACTTTCCCTACCGGACCCTTTAACAGATGTCGAACCTAACGATAGCCAGGCCCCGGTAAGGCCTGTACCGGCGATCTTACCTAGTGAAGATCCTATGTCAGGTGAAGCTCAAATGCCTTTTGAAGATAAAGTTATGCATGACCTACTGACACATGTGCCTTTACGTAACCGGAAGAATGTTAAATACATTATGAACAAGATAAAAGACTCAAAGGGATTAGCTGCTTGGAACGATTCTGGAGAGTTTATACTTCAGGGCGCTGTTGTTAGGGGTTCCCATATGGTGGACTTACTTAAAAGTACCACGGCTGCCCACAAGGTTGCTGATGACCGAAGGCCTCCCGGCTGGCGTCAGTTTCTTAAGGCCCTGGCAATCCTGAACATTCCCCTCTCGGGTGTACCCAACCATAAGCTTCGTCAACAGATTCAAGCTTTAAAACAAAAGCCTTCAACGAGATACAGCACCCCTAAAGATGCCCCAACGACACCGCCCCCCTATGAAAGCGATGATGCTAACTCATTTACTCCCATGAACGTCTCAGGACCTTTTCCTAATCCCGATCTCTCGGCGTGGTTAGACTTTTGAAAATGACTTTTGAATGACTATGATTAAATTCAATAAAATGTTTTATTTGAAAAATAAGCAATTTAACATTTGTGGCATTCTTGAAACATATGACGTGAGCATACGCCTTGATTACGCGTTCTTAAACGACACACATTTGAACACTTTTGATATTTTCTAACAAAACAAGATACAAAGTTATCATTACTTCTTAAATCATCCTTATAAAGAAACATAACATCTTCAAAAGAAACTCCCCGGGCTCTTTGGCACAGGTAAAATACACAGTGGTGACCGCATGTAGTGGAAAGGTTATCTTGCACTTGTTTGATGCTGTAGTAGATCTTTGAACCGTTTAGGGTCAAAAAATCTTTAATAGATTTAGGGAAATGTGAAAAACCGGGGGGAAAGCCATAGGAATCAAAAAAAGTTGAGATTTTTCTTCCACCTTCCTGTTCTAATGTCATAGCTAGCCAATGTTCACCAGGCATGTGTTTAGGATGGGTATTGACAATGAACATTGCAGGCCTCTCAGGCCATATCTCAATAGGTAATTCATCACAAGCCATCACTCCACAAAATTGTTTTCCAATCAAGCGGCTCATGAGCCCTTCCAACTCTTGGGTATTCATGTCTTTGCTCAAAGGTCCTTAATAATAATCCACTAAGACCTGTCTTCGGGCATTCACTTCCAAGATTGAATCAGAGCATGCGTAAACAATCATGCTAACTGTACAGGTTAAAGGTGTACGGAAACGCATTTCCAGCCTGAGGTTACCTTGGGACATCACAGACAGATTTCCTGAGGTGTCATCATCAGGTGATAAATTGAAAGCATACAAAGTGTAACCCTCTGCAAAATCATTTCTGTCAATAGGCAAAGAGAGATCTTTTAGATGCCTCCCTGTGGCCAGGAATAGATTGTAAAATTCTCGCACAGATATGTTCTCGCACAGACACATCCACTTGGGAGAAGATGGTGGCCAAGGGGTAATTAATGAGACTCACTTTGGCATCGCCTGCAATATTAGACCCATCTCTTTTGGTCACTTTTAGACGTAAATGCACCAAGGTGTTGTTGAGGTCCAGATAGTTGTCACCGTGTCCTGGTATGAAAAATTCGATAGGCCCGTTATCTGTAATAGCCGAGAGGGGGGCTATCTCCACATAACTGGACCTGTCTATTGAATGCTGCGTTAACGGTGCCGTGAAAAGATCGAGTTCTGTCTTTATAGCTTCAGAGGACATTCGGTGTAAAAGAGCCATGTCACTTATTCTTTTAGAAAATACTTCCTAGTATTCTTTTTGGTCCAGACCTCCTCACTTTACCACGTCTTTGACTTACTGAGGTTCTTTTAACAGTTAACCTCCGCTTTTTAGGTGCAGGCCTGCGTCTTAAACCTGGGGGTCTCTTTTTAGGCCTTCGAGACAATATCATAAGACCAGAGCCTTCTTGATGCTCCACCTCTGGTGACGCTCTGCGGGTCATAGCATTTGCTACAACCTCACTTACTATATTTTTAGCCGCGGATTTTAAGTGTGGTTTGGCTATGCTGAAGCCTCTCTTCATAAACGGTAAAACCATCCTAAAGAGGTTACGAAATATACCCCCTATCCCCGCACCATACATTGTCGGTGATCCATGATATCCTGGTAGTCCATTACCAACTTGATCCACATAGTATGAAACATAACGGTTGGGGTCGAGCTGAGGGTGCTCCATAACCCTTTTATTTGGTATTATGTTTATAAATATAATACCAAATATTATATATGTAGAGAGGTTTTGGTGGGTCTAAAGTGTAGTTTTACAATCGTTTTACCATAAGTAAATTCAATGTTTTCGTTCTGATCCGTTTTAAGCTCAACCAGAATGTTTTCAATATATTTCTTGCTGACGGGTACGTGGTGCGGCTTGTCATAATTGACAGTGACGATGTCCCCATCCTTTCCGTCTATATGAACTGTTCTCAGGAGGGGCACACATGTGTCTCCGACCCTTTGATAGGTTATGATGTCGGTATACACAAATATGTTGTAAAAGCCTGCATGGATATCGGCAGGGAATGGGAATAATTTATCTTTCACATACGTCCATTTATTGGGACCCATCCCCAACATGTAGGATAAATTACCGCTGGTCTTTATACCCCCGTTAGCAGGCCCTGAGATTTGTATCCTTTTATGGATTGGATTGTAGAATAGGAATATTTCCATCTTGTTTAGGGTTAGGTGTTCATTCAACTCTGAGACGATCCTGTCGACGGTTCTATAGAAACCTTTTTTAAGCTTAACAAGTTTCGCAGGTTCCGATAACTTTTTGCAATAAAAATCACGGTCCTTATCTTTGATATTATACCAACTATGGGGGTATGTAATCTCGCTGAGACCTACTTCCCAAGCCTCGGATAACTCTATAGGCTTTGGAAAATTGGTTGTATAATTCGAACTCTGATTATTACGATATATATGTGCAGACGCATTACTGGGGAGAGTCAGGTAGAAGCCGCTGTGTTCCATGATGCACTCCTGTGTACACGAGAATGAGGAGCTAGTTATCAGGACTGTGGGTTTAAATTAATCCCCGTTGCCTCCACCACATCATGCTCCAATACCCAACTGTTGAACTTTTGGGGCCAGTTTTTCCAGCGGACCAGCAACCATTTTTTACCCTTTTCTCTCTTCTGATCTAGAATCTCCTCCACGTGAAAGACTTTGTCTTTACCCAACTGGACCTTCTGTAATTCCTTTTCATAAAAAGATCCCTCTATAAGCTCCCCGTCATAATCTTGTAATTTGTAGACAGAGGGTATGCGTGGCAGACATTCTGTAACGGTAAACAACTCCGAGCTAAAACCTTGTTCGTATTTTTTGTCGAAAACACCCCTCAATTTAGATATACGCACCAAGTCACCCACGTTGAATTTAAAGTTAATTTTTTTCTTACGGCGAACGGGGAACAAACCATACAGATTTTTAAAGACTTGAAAAGAGTTTTCAGAAGACACCTCCGACGGTTTCATCCTTATACTCTTATGATAATTGTTATTGTACCCCTTTACTAAATCCTGAACTATATCGAGATATCGGTGTGTGTTGTGAGCTGTAAAATATCTCCACATCCGCTCCTTCAAAGTCCTATTAAAGCGTTCCACAACCGAAGCTTTCAAATCCGAGCCTGTAGCAAAATGTATTATGTTATACTTATTCATCAGCTTCTGAAATGTCTTATTGAAGAATTCTTTTCCTCCATCAGTCTGCACTTTATTGGGTGCTCCTCCTGCCTTCAAGATCGAGTCAAAGGCCCGGGTTACCTCGGCCCCGCTCTTATTTTTTAAAACCCTTACAAAGGCTACTTTAGAGAAAATATCTATAACCGTTAGCATGTAGCGATTTCCATCATTTTTATCGGCAAGGGCCTGCATGTCGCATAGATCCGCCTGAAATTGGGATAAGGGATGCGTAGAAAAAACTCTATTTCTTGGAAAATGTTTTCTTACAGATTTATGGAGAGTATAGGCATCCTGCTCTGATAACCACTCACTCACTTTAGCATCGCTTAACAGGCTACCTGTTTCTTCGGCTATTGCTCTCTGTAAACGCTCTTTACCACCATAAGACCCGGGGTTAGAGGGATTATAATAAATGTTTTTCAACAGCTGTTCAGCCATCCTTCTTGCCTCTCTGAGGGACAATAACGTTAATGAGCAACTTTCAAATAACGACAACATTTCAGTTTGAGAATTTTTATTTTTTTAACACCAAGTATTACGTATACAACCAATTCAGGATTTGTTGCAAGATACAAGTCCCAGTTTTCTCAACAATCACATCATGCAACACCCTGTATATATGGTTTAGATGTACAGGTTTGTGTCGCTGAATTTTTAAAACACACACGTCGGATATATAAGTATATAAACAACAAATATGATACACGTTCACATTAAATGGGGGTTCAAACAAATAATGCAAAATCTTAGCCAAAGTTACTTCTAGCTCTTCAGACTCATCAACAATTCTTGATACCATTTGTGTCCATTGCATACTCCCACCCGTATGTCGTACATGATTCATGATTTGTTCCATTTTCAACAAACGCTCGACATTAGCCCAGGTATTGTGTGTCGTGTAGAACGATACATTATTCACTTTATTTTCAATAATCTGATGCATAACATTTGTAAGGTCTCTCAAAAGAAAAAATGTATTTATTCGCTCCAACATCGTAGACACATAGTTACCCATAGCTCTAAATAACAAAATGTCACTCGGTCTCTTGGGATTTATTGAGCCAGAAAAGCACCACATCAGCCACAACAGCTTCCCGGTATTTGTTGTCGGTCACCAGGGTGTGTCGGATTTCTTTGAGTTTCTCGTGGATGAAAATTGCCTCCTTCAGTTCATGTAGGAAGGCCTCGGTTACCCCGTAAACTCTGGGGATAGACGGCACAAGACCCATAGACTCCAGGGCGCTGACCAGCGATGGTATAAACCTGCGGGACCACAGTCTTTTCACCAGCTCCTCAAAATGATTGAAAAAGTAGTATCTCGGAGGGTCGTATAGGCAAGGATGACGACGCTGGCTGGGGTGATTGATCTCACAGCCGATGCATTTTTCTCTTATATAGTCGCCAATCACCAAGTCTAAAAGTGTAGCTACAGAGGCCTTGATGGTATCCACAAAAATAGTACTGACCACCCCATCAAACACATCCTCAGGCTGGGTACATGTAGGGGGTGTCGCGGGTCTTGCCAGGGGTGAGTAGAGTGTAGGGCTGCGAGGCATTGAGTCCTTAGTTTCGGGGCCCCATGACGTAGCGGAGTCCTCGTAGAAGGTAGGGATATCCATGGTCTATGATGAAATGAAGAACCGGCTGCTTTTGCATTTATTGTAGAACCCCGCCTTTGGGTATCTGGGCGTGGTTAAAGACTCCCGGTACTTAGTTTTCTTCTGAAGTTGTATCTTGTTGAGGCTCTTTTGAAACGTAATCTTCAAGATTCGTATATATTATGCACTTCTTTAAATGCACAAGGCTCTGCCTCTGTTGGCTCTATACAAAGAGATAATCCAACGCCTTCAACATGTTCAATTCCACTACATCCCAACTTTTAAAAGGGATAAGCAGACGCAGTCTGGTATCCCCAGTATGGCCCCCCTCCCGAAGGTTTTGGTTTCGGATTTCCTGGGTGCCGATATAGAACTCCACGCAGCCGCAGGGACGTCCATTC
Source organism: Salvelinus fontinalis (assembly GCF_029448725.1). NCBI lineage: Eukaryota > Metazoa > Chordata > Actinopteri > Salmoniformes > Salmonidae > Salvelinus > Salvelinus fontinalis. Next base: position 50,547,102 of record NC_074697.1, read on the forward strand.
TGTCTTTGTATTTTCACCCTGTGAAATATTCGTCCTGAGGAGTCAGGGGTACCTTCCCAACGGGTCTCGTGGCCCGTGAACACACTATACCCCTTGGTGATAAGGCGCAGTTCAGGACACACCACCTTGCGAAAAACCGACCAGTCTTCAACACCATAGTCCAAGCCTACAGTCTGTTCTGTATATTCTTCTCCTTCAGCGACCGTATAGAGGGTCACTCTACAGGCCACGTAATCAAACCGATACCCCCATAGCTGTCCATTAGACATCAACACTTGATCTTTCAGCGCATTTGATGGAGGTATTTGGCTTCTATACACATTTAAAAAACGTTTTTTTGGAGCATCATATATTGCGGGTTGATACTTGGCCCGTGCTCTATGAACCAACCGAGGACCCGCTTCAGTTGTTACAGTCATCACCGCTTTGCCACCGATCCCAAATTCCATGGTTATTCTTAAGATCTTGTACAGTCTTAAACATGCATTGTTTTGGGGCTTTATAAGGCTTCTGCAAAGCCAGCCTCTTTGAAATGTTCATTAACAACCCCCCAACACTAGACATCCAGGAACAGTTTGACATGACACCTGGTCACTTACCCCCCAAAAAGCCCCCCCTCTAACCATCAGAATGTCCTGACCGGAAGCCCAAATATGGGCATGCCCCCCTTCTACAAACCATTGGGGCATCAATCACTACATAGGGTCATAAATCATGATCTTTTTCTGATTTACGACATTGACAACTTGACACTTACCCCAAAGACCCCCACCCCGGCCAGGATGTCCTGACCGGAAGCCCAAATATGGGCAGGCCTGCTACAACAGGACATAGGGTCATAAATCATTACATAGGGTCATAAATCAGGCTTGGGTCATAAATCATTACCGGTTGACCTGACAACTGGACCCTTACCCAAAGACCCCCACCTAACCATCAGGGGGGTCATAAATCATTACATAGGGTCATAAATCAGGATGGGGTCATAAATCATTACCGGTTGACCTGACAACTGGACCCTTACCCAAAGACCCCCACCTAACCATCAGAATGCCCTGACAGGCAACCCCTTAGGTTCACATAGCGGTCACATAGGCTCACATAGGACCACATAGGGTCATCCATCAAATCTGGACGTGTGACATCTACTTTAATCTCTCTCTAGAGGTTTACATGGAAGCAGGTCTTGTGGGTCCCTTGGGATTCTGGCAGGAATGGGTCAAGTTCTGGACAGGATGGGACAGGATCAACAGTTCACAGGAAAGGGCAGTACAGGAATAGTTCTAAACATAGTTTTTGCGGTGGAAACATGTCATGTGTGGGGCTAGGCCTAATACATTTTACTTAAAAAATTAAATACAAAGTAAATGTAATTTCCCTCCCCCCCCTCCCCCCACTCACTCTCATGCCTCGCTCCAATTTTAGTTAGTCACTATAGGCTACCTCAGATGCCAATCTACATTGGTAGGATAAATTATGAAGCCTTCAATAGAGGAAAGGCAAAATCTTGTTGCAGCCAAGGACCCATCACTAACATTAACATTAGAGCGATGTTAGGAAAGAACGATGTTTTAGAAACATTTTATGGAGTTGTCTTTGACAATGAAGGAACAGAGTACACGGCTTATACAAAATCCTGTGGTTTAATCAAATAGGCTACCAACCGGAGAGTGGGACAAGAGGCCTGAGGTGGCAAAGCTGCTTTACTCCCAACAACTTTACCCTCAAGCTCAATTGTTTGCATTTTTAACTAAACCCATGCCATCTGAGGTGAAGAGATAAATACAAATAGTTTGACTGTTTTGCTGAGCAGACCATCCTGCTGGGGTCTCAGTCCTCATCCTCCAGCTTAATCTGCATTTAGGTCATTTAGAATACGCTCTTATCCAGAGCCACTTGGCCTACAGTCAGTGCATTTAACTAAGATATATCACAGTCGCATATTGCATTACTGAAATAATTTTCAATACTTCTTAAACAAACACAATAACCAACTTATTTTTGCATGCAAAAATGAGCACGAGATGGGAGTGAAATTTATCGGGAAGGGACAGGAAAGTTCCAGAGTTATAGAACTGTGCAGGATCAGAACAGTACAGGAAAATAATTGACAGGACAGGTATGAATTGTCACTCCCGTGTCAACCTCTAATATACACACTGTACAAAATGTTGAGAATACCATCCTAATGTTGCTTTAGCCACCCCCTTTTGCCCTCAGAACAGCCTCAATTCGTCAGGCATTGATTCTACATGCAGTCTTAGAAGAAAAGATGCTATCTAGAACCTTCTCTGGCTGTCCCCATAGAAAAACCCTTTTGAGTTCCATGTAGAACCCTTTACACAGAGAGTTCTACATAGAACCCAAAATAGTTATACCTGGGGACAGCCGAAGAACCCTTTTGGAACCCTTTTTTCTAAGAGTGTGGTGTCGAAAGCGTTCAACAGGGATGCTGGCCCATGTTGAATCCAATGCTTCCCACAGTTGTGTCAAGTTGGCTGGAAGTCCTTTAGGTGATGGACAATTCTTATTCATTTACAGTAATTGTATTATTATTTTTCCCCCTCCCCAATTTTGTGATAACTAATTGAGATCCAATCTTGTCTCATCACTGCAACTCCTCAACGAGCTCCGGAGAGGCGAAGGTCGAGTTATGTGTCCTCCGAAGCATGAACCGCCAAGCTGCGGTGCTTCTTAACACCCGCTCACTTAACACGGAAGCCAGCCGCACCAATGTGTCGGAGGAAACACTGTTCAACTAATGACTGATGTCAGCTTGCAGGTGCCCAGCCCGCCACAAGGAGTCGCTAGAGCGCGATGAGCCAAAGAAAGCCCCCCGGACAAACCCTCCCCTAACTTGTACGATGCTGGGCCAATTGTGATACAGCCTGGGATCGAACCCCGCATCCCAGTGTTGAGGTGTTGTGACTGACACAAACTGATGCTGGCGCTAAGACCGCATTCAAGGAGCTGTATGGGGCCATAAGCAAACAAGAAAATGCTCACGCGAAGGCGGTGCTCCTACTGGCCGGTGATTTTAATGAAGGGAAACTGAAATCCTTCTCACCTAAGTTCTTCCAGCAGGTCACCTGTGCAACTAGAGAGTAAAAAAAAACTCCAGATAACCTTTACTCCACAAAAAGAAATGCATACAAAGCACTCCCTCAACCTCACAACTCTATTCTCCTTATTCCTACTCAAACAGGCAGTACCAGTGGGGCAATCAACACAGAAGTGGTCCGACGAAGCAGATGCTAAGCTATGGGACTGTTTCGCTAGCACAGACTAGAACGTGTTCCATTGAGGTGTTTACCACATCCGTCACCAGCTTTATTAATAAGTGCCTCAATGACGTCGTCCCCACAGTGGCAGTATGTGCATATCCCAACCAAAAGCCATGGATTACAGGCATATCCACACTGAGTTAAAGGCTAGAGCTGACGCTTTCAAGCAACGGGAAACTAAAATGGACACTTAAAAGAAATCTTGCCACACCCTCCAACGAACCATCAAAAAGGCAAAGCTGTTAGTCTACATCTGTTGTTTACAAAGCATGTGACAAATAAAAATTGATTTTTTTATTTGAAAAATGTTGTTTCCACACCATTTCAATGAAATTACATTGAACCAACGTGACATAGACATTGAATTGACATCTGTGTCTAGTGGGTCTGAAGCTGTCACGTTCCTGACCTGTTTTCCTTTGTTATGTATTTGTTTTAGTTGGTCAGGGCGTGAGTTGGGTGGGTTAGTCTATTTTCTATTTTTATGTGGGGTTTTGTGTTCGGCCTGGTATGATTCTCAATTAGAGACAGGTGTGTATCGTTTGTCTCTGATTGAGAGTCATACTAAGGCAGCCAGGGTTTCACTGGTGTTTTGTGGGTGTTTGTTTCCTGTGTTAGTGTTTGGGCCACACAGGACTGTTTGAGGTTAGTCACGTTTGTTGTTTTGTATTTTGTAGTGTTTTCTTGTTGTTTACATTAAACATGTACAATTACCAATCCGCATCTTGGTCCGATCCATGCTCCTCCTCGTCTGAGGAGGAGAACGACATTGACAACCTTGACAGAAACACCCACCACAACAGGACCAAGCGGATTGAGGAAGGAAGGAAGGAACTAAAGCAATGGAGAGAAGAGGAATGGACTTGGGAGGAGATCCTGGACGGCAAAGGACCCTGGACTCAGCCAGGGGAATATCGCCGTCCCAAAGCGGAGCTGGAGGCAGCGAAAGCGGAGAGGCGGTTTTATGAGGCAAAGGCAAGGCAGAGTGGCTGGAAGCCCGAGAGGCTCACCCAAAAATTTCTTGGGGGGGAGGGCTAAAGGGGAGTGTGGCGAAGCCGGGTTGGATACCTGAGCCAACTCCCCGGGCTTGCCGTGGAGTGAGAGGGCGTCGTACTGGTCAGACACCGTGTTATGCGGTAAAGCGCACGGTGTCCCCAGTACGCGTGCTTAGCCCAGTGCGGGCTATTCCACCTTGCCACACTGGGAGGGCTAGGTTGGGCATCGAGCCGGATGCCATGAAGCCGGCTCAACGTATCTGGCCTCCAGTACGTCTTCTCGGGCCGGTGTACATGGCACCAGCCTTACAGGTGGTGTCCCCAGTTCGCCTGCATAGCCCAGTGCGGGCTATTCCACCTCGCCGCACTGGCAGGGCTACGGGGACCATTCAACCTGGTAGGGTTGGGGAGGCTCGGTGCTCAAGAGCACGTGTCCTCCTTCACGGTCCGGTATATCCGGCGCCACCTTCCCGCCCCAGCCCAGTACCACCAGTGCCTACACCACGCACCAGGCTTCCAGTGCATCTCCAGAGCCCTGTTCCTCCTCCCCGCACTCGCCCTGAGGTGCGTGCCCTCAGCCCGGTACCTCCAGTTCCGGCACCACGCATCAGGCCGATTGTGCGTCTCAGCCGGCCAGAGTCTGCCGTCTGCCCAGCGGTGCCTGAACTGCCCGGCTGCCCAACGCCGTCTGAGCCATCCGTCTGCCCAACGCCGTCTGAGCCATCTGTCTGCCCAACGCCGTCTGAGCCATCTGTCTGCCCAACGCCGTCTGAGCCATCTGTCTGCCCAACGCCGTCTGAGCCATCTGTCTGCCCAACGCCGTCTGAGCCATCCGTCTGCCCAGCGCCGTCTGAGCCATCCGTCTGCCAAGCGCCATCTGAGCCATCCGTCTGCCACGAGCCATTAGTGCCGCCCGTCTGTCCCGAGCCGTTAGAGCCGTCCGTCAGTCAGGAGCCGCTAGAGCCGTCCGTCAGTCAGGAGCTGCCAGAGCCGCCAGCCAGTCAGGAGCTGCCAGAGACGCCAGCCAGTCAGGAGCTGCCAGAGACGCCAGCCAGTCAGGAGCTGCCAGAGACGCCAGCCAGTCAGGAGCTGCCAGAGACGCCAGCCAGTCAGGAGCTGCCAGAGACGCCACTCAGTCCGGAGCTGCCACTCAGTCCGGAGCTGCCCCTTATCCCGGAGCTGCTGCCCCTTATCCCGGAGCTGCTGCCCCTTATGCCGGAGCTGCTGCCCCTTATCCCGGTGCTGCCCCTTATCCCGATGCTGCCCCTTCATTTAGGTGGGTTTAGTTGGAGGGTGGTCATTGGGGGGGGGATACGGAAGCGGGGAGTGACTATGGTGGGGTGGGGACCTCGCCCAGCGCCAGAGCCGCCACCGTGGACAGACGCCCACCCAGACCCTCCCCTAGACTTTGTGCTGGTGCGCCCGGAGTTCGCACCTTAAGGGGGGGGTTCTGTCACGTTCCTGACCTGTTTTCCTTTGTTATGTATTTGTTTTAGTTGGTCAGGGCGTGAGTTGGGTGGGTTAGTCTATGTTTTCTATTTCTATGTGTGGTTTTGTGTTCGGCCTGGTATGATTCTCAATTAGAGACAGGTGTGTATCGTTTGTCTCTGATTGAGAGTCATACTAAGGCAGCCAGGGTTTCACTGGTGTTTTGTGGGTGTTTGTTTCCTGTGTTAGTGTTTGGGCCACACAGGACTGTTTGAGGTTAGTCACGTTTGTTGTTTTGTATTTTGTAGTGTTTTCTTGTTGTTTACATTAAACATGTACAATTACCAATCCGCATCTTGGTCCGATCCATGCTCCTCCTCGTCTGAGGAGGAGAACGACATTGACAACCTTGACAGAAGCAGCCAGTCATCTGTGGGGTTTCTAGCTCATTCCAGTGTAATATCTCAAAATTGGTGCTATTAATGATATCAAATGGCCTACAGTTAGAAGCCTTCATAAGCCATCGTGACCTGCCCTCACTACAAGGGAATGTAGCCTACCAAGCACTGTGGAAATAACGTCATAATGTTGAGTAGATCCTTGTGAGCCGGATCTAATTTCATTGAATTGAAATGAAGTGAGCGAGTGTAGAGAACTAACTTTGTCTTGGCAAAACAACCACACCACACAGCGAAATGCAAAAACATATTTATTTATCTCATACTCCATAAATCTTTTAAAGAAAAACAGTGTTACAATAAGCATACTCTATTTTATGTCCTCGGACATAGTCATAAAAAACACTCAAACACTCTCATTGCAAGAAAGACAAAACTGTGACATCACAGTGCTTCTGTCTTAGCCCCACAGTGCAAATGTATACACAAAATATAATATATATACGTACCCTTAGATTCAAGATCTTCTCCCCACAGGACAGATAAGTGGAAGCTAGACAATCAAAGAAGAACTGTCATGTATTCATAAGAGTTGGAACACATATAGAGATGAATTGAATAGAATGGACATAACTGCTCATGTCCTCAGTGATTGAACATCAAATGGTTAACGCACTCAATGCTCCTGACACAATCTATCATGAATGTGTGAAAAAGGACTGTGTCCTTTCTATCCATCCTATTTCTATGCAAACAAGCAGATTCACTGCTTGAATTTTTATTTTATTTTTCTCCATGCAGCACAGTTTGACTGTGCGAGCACCTTGCAGCAGTAAGTTTGCAAGTGTGATTGTCTTCTAACATTGCAACAGAGTTGTGTGAGATTCAGGGCGACATTTTCTTCTGTTTAAAACAAAAGCAACAAGCAAAAAAAAGTTAGCATTGGCAAATTTGGTTTACACAGATACTGTAACACTTTGCACCTACTGTATGTAGGTGGAGAAGAAAATGGGATTGTCACAGGAGTGTGTGCAGTAGTATGTTTATTAGCCTTTCCACATCATGTTTATGAATTTATCAAGACATTTTAGAAAAACTAGGACAACAATAGTCAGTGAAAAATGATCTGCAATATCATACGCTTTAAAGTTTTGATGTTGTTGCTACTCTTTATATTTGCCTTTAATATTCTGGGTTTTAAGTAGGTCTATCTGTGTCTCATTTAAATTTTTTGACTTTTAAACCAATAATACTGTACAGTCGTGGCCAAAAGTTTTGTGAATGACACAAATATTAATTTCCACAAAGTTTGCTGCTTCAGTGTCTTTGGATATTTTTGTCAGATGTTACTATGGAATACTGAAGTATAATTACAAGCATTTCATAAGTGTCAAAGGCTTTTATTGACAATTACATGAAGTTGATGCAAAGAGTCAATATTTGCAGTGTTGACCCATCTTTTTCAAGACGTCTGCAATCTGCCCCCTCATGCTGTCAATTAACTTCTGGGCCAAATCCTGACTGATGACAGCCCATTCTTCCAAAATCAATGCTTGGAGTTTGTCAGAATTTGTGTGTTTTTGTTTGTCCACCCGCCTCTTGAGGATTGACCACAAGTTCTCAATGGGATTAACCTGTCTAGGATCAGCGTGGCGCTAGCGGCACCCCCCCCCCCCCCCCACTGAAAAACCAGTGCCGCGAAATTCAAAAAAAATATTTTTTTAAAATATTTAACTTTCACACATTAAAGTCCAATACAGCTAATGAAAGACACAGATCTTATGAATCCAGTCAACATTTCCGATTTTTAAAATGTTTTACAGGGAAGACACAATATGTAAAGATGTACATCTATTACCTAAAAACACATTAGCATATTCCACCATCTTTTATTTGTCCACCAACACCAGTAGCCATCACCAATTCGGCTAAACTAAGATATTTATAGCCCCTAACCAACAAAAAAACTCATTAGATGACAGTCTGATAACATATTTATGGTATGGGATAGGTTTTGTTAGAAAAAAGTGCATATTTCAGGTATATGGCATAGTTTACAATTGCACCCACCATCACAAATGGACTAGAATAATTACAATGAGCAACGTGTTTACCTAACTACTAATCATCAAACATTTCGTAAAAATACACAGCATACACGAATCGAAAGACACAGATCCTGTGAATACAGACAATATTTCAGATTTTCTAAGTGTCTTACAGCGAAAACACAATAAATCGTTATATTAGCTTAGCACATAGCAATTAGCAGCCCAGCATTGATTCTAGCCAAAGTGAGCGATAAAAGTCAACATCGCCAAAAGATATTAATTTTTTCACTAACCTTCTCAGAATTCTTCCGATGACACTCCTGTAACATCACATTACAACATGCATATACAGTTTGATCGAAAATGTTTATATTTAGCCACCAAAATCATGGTTAGACAATGTGAAATGTAGACAAGCTGGTAAAGAAAACGTCCTTGCGCCACTTAGACAGTGATCTACTCTTATACATAAATACTCATAAACGTGACTAAAAAATATAGGGTGGACAGGGATTGATAGACAATTTAATTCTTAATACAATTGCGTTATTACATTTTTTAATTTATCCTTACTTTTCAATACAGTTTGCGCCAAGCGAAGCTACGTCAAAAAACATGGCGTCCTAAGCCACTAAAATGTTTCGACAGAAACACGATTTATCATAATAAAAATGTCCTACCTTGAGCTGTTCTTCCATCAGTATCTTGGGCAAAGGATCCTTTCTTGGGAGCAATCGTCTTTTGGTGGAAAGCTGTCCTCTTGCCATGTGGAAATGTCAACTACGTTCGGGATGAACTGAAAAGCGTTTCCAACTTTTCACATCGTTGCAAAAATAAATGTCCCAAAATCGCACTAAACGGATATAAATTGCTATAAAACGCTTTAAATTAACTACTTTGTGATGTTTGTAACTCCTATAACGAGTGAAAAGATGACCGGAGAAATATAACAGGCTAAACTAACGCTTGGAACAGGAGAGGGTCGGTGTCTTCCACGCGCGTTACGCAGCAAGAAAAGACTTGCTAGCTAAAGGTTTTTTTCATTTGTAGGGCCTGTGAACGAGCAATCGAGCCCGTTGGAATCGTCATCACGTAAAGGCATCCAGGGGAAGACGTAAGAAGTGTCCGTATAGTCATAGCAACGACAGAGCCCTTTTAACCTGTCTAGGATCAGCGTGGCGCTAGCGGCACCCCCCCCCCCCCCCCCACTGAAAAACCAGTGCCGCGAAATTCAAAAAAAATATTTTTTTAAAATATTTAACTTTCACACATTAAAGTCCAATACAGCTAATGAAAGACACAGATCTTATGAATCCAGTCAACATTTCCGATTTTTAAAATGTTTTACAGGGAAGACACAATATGTAAAGATGTACATCTATTACATAAAAACACATTAGCATAATCCACCATCTTTTATTTGTCCACCAACACCAGTAGCCATCACCAATTCGGCTAAACTAAGATATTTATAGCCCCTAACCAACAAAAAAACTCATTAGATGACAGTCTGATAACATATTTATGGTATGGGATAGGTTTTGTTAGAAAAAAGTGCATATTTCAGGTATATGGCATAGTTTACAATTGCACCCACCATCACAAATGGACTAGAATAATTACAATGAGCAACGTGTTTACCTAACTACTAATCATCAAACATTTCGTAAAAATACACAGCATACACGAATCGAAAGACACAGATCCTGTGAATACAGACAATATTTCAGATTTTCTAAGTGTCTTACAGCGAAAACACAATAAATCGTTATATTAGCTTAGCACATAGCAATTAGCAGCCCAGCATTGATTCTAGCCAAAGTGAGCGATAAAAGTCAACATCGCCAAAAGATATTAATTTTTTCACTAACCTTCTCAGAATTCTTCCGATGACACTCCTGTAACATCACATTACAACATGCATATACAGTTTGATCGAAAATGTTTATATTTAGCCACCAAAATCATGGTTAGACAATGTGAAATGTAGACAAGCTGGTAAAGAAAACGTCCTTGCGCCACTTAGACAGTGATCTACTCTTATACATAAATACTCATAAACGTGACTAAAAAATATAGGGTGGACAGGGATTGATAGACAATTTAATTCTTAATACAATTGCGTTATTACATTTTTTAATTTATCCTTACTTTTCAATACAGTTTGCGCCAAGCGAAGCTACGTCAAAAAACATGGCGTCCTAAGCCACTAAAATGTTTCGACAGAAACACGATTTATCATAATAAAAATGTCCTACCTTGAGCTGTTCTTCCATCAGTATCTTGGGCAAAGGATCCTTTCTTGGGAGAAATCGTCTTTTGGTGGAAAGCTGTCCTCTTGCCATGTGGAAATGTCAACTACGTTCGGGATGAACTGAAAAGCGTTCCCAACTTTTCACATCGTTGCAAAAATAAATGTCCCAAAATCGCACTAAACGGATATAAATTGCTATAAAACGCTTTAAATTAACTACTTTGTGATGTTTGTAACTCCTATAACGAGTGAAAAGATGACCGGAGAAATATAACAGGCTAAACTAACGCTTGGAACAGGAGAGGGTCGGTGTCTTCCACGCGCGTTACGCAGCAAGAAAAGACTTGCTAGCTAAAGGTTTTTTTCATTTGTAGGGCCTGTGAACGAGCAATCGAGCCCGTTGGAATCGTCATCACGTAAAGGCATCCAGGGGAAGACGTAAGAAGTGTCCGTATAGTCATAGCAACGACAGTGCCCGTTTAAATGACTTCAGAAAAGTGGCCAACGTTTCTCAAATCTGACTCCATGTCAGGGAAATTGCTGTAGAATGGGCTCTGTTCCACTTAGAGACAAAATTTCAACTCCTATAGAAACTATAGACTGTTTTCTATCCAATAATAATAATAATATGCATATTGTACGATCAAGGATTTTGTGGGAAGCCGTTTAAAAAATTAGCCACATTAGCATAAATAGTCTAAACAGCGCCCCCATCCCCAACAGGTTAAATGACTTCAGAAAAGTGGCCAACGTTTCTCAAATCTGACTCCATGTCAGGGAAATTGCTGTAGAATGGGCTCTGTTCCACTTAGAGACAAAATTTCAACTCCTATAGAAACTATAGACTGTTTTCTATCCAATAATAATAATAATATGCATATTGTACGATCAAGGATTTTGTGGGAAGCCGTTTAAAAAATTAGCCACATTAGCATAAATAGTCTAAACAGCGCCCCCATCCCCAACAGGTTAAGGTCTGGGGAGTTTCCTTGCCATGGACCCAAAATATCGATGTTTTGTTCACCGAGCCACTTAGTTATCACTTGCAAGGTGCTCCATCATGCTGGAAAAGGCATTGTTTGTCACCAAACTGTTCCTGGATGGTTGGGAGAAGTTGCTCTCTGAGGATGTGTTGGTACCATTCTTTATTCATGGCTGTGTTCTTAGGCAAATTTGTGAGTGAGCCCACTCCCTTGGCTGAGAAGCAACCCCACACATGAGTGGTCTCAGGATGCTTTACTGTTGGCATGACACAGGACTGATGGTAGCATTCACCTTGTCTTCTCCGGACAAGCTTTTTCCCTGATACCCCAAACAATCGGAAAGGGGATTCATCAGAGAAAATGACTTTACCCCAGTCCTCAGCAGTCCAATCCCTGTACCTTTTGCAGAATATCAGTCTGTCCCTGATGTTTTTCCTGGAGAGAAGTGGCTTCTTTGCTGCCTTTCTTGACACCAGGCCATCCTCCAAAAGTCTTCGCCTCACTGAGCGTGCAGATGCACTCACACCTGAATGCTGCCATTCCTGAGCAAGCTCTGTACTGGTGGTACCCCGATCCCGCAGCTGAATCAACTTTAGGAGACGGTCCTGGCGCTTGCTGGACTTTCTTGGGCGCCCTGAAGGGTTCTTTACAACAATTGAACCGCTCTCCTTGAATTTCTTGATGATCCGATAAATAGTTGATTTAGGTGCAAACTTACTGGCAGCAATGTCCTTGCCTGTGAAGCACTTTTTGTGCAAAGCAATGATGGCACGTGTTTCCTTGCAGGTAACTATGGTTGACAGAGGCAGAACAATGATTCCAAGCACCACCCTCCTTTTGAAGCTTCCAGTCTGTTATTCGAACTCAATCAGCATGACAGAGTGATCTCCAGCCTTTTCCTCGTCAACACTCACACCTGTGTTAACGAGAGAATCACTGACATGATGTCAGCTGGTCCTTTTGTGGCAGGGCTGCAATGCAGTGGAAATGTTTTTGGGGGATTCAGTTCATTTGCATGGCAAAGAGGGACTTTGCAATTAATTGCAATTCATTTGATCACTCTTCATAACATTCTGGAGTTAATGCAAATTGCCATCATACAAACTGAGGCAGCAGACTGTGAAAATGTATATTTGTGTCATTCTCAAAACCTTTGGCCACGACTGTATATACCCATTGATTCTTGAAAAATATAACTTATAAATGCCTCATTCAATATTCAACAGGCTCCTTCTATAGGAACATGTCCTGTCTTTCCATGCCCTAATGAAAAATGTATCAACCCCTACAAAAAAATGTGTTTTCATTATAATCAAATCACATTTCCTGTTGCTGCAGGATTCGTTTCCTGCTCTAGCAAACTGGCTCAAATTAAGATCCTACATCTGTATATGAATGCAGAATGCAGCTTATTGAAGCTATTGGATGCACTTTATCATAGCAATTTATGATAGTATACATCATTGCATTTTGTATCAGAATGTGGACTGGCCCTCCTTGAAGTCTCGTGGATCGATGCATTGCGCTATTTTTGTCTATAAACCTTTTGCATAAACTTCCAGGACCTTTTTACCAAAGAATGTGTCTGATTGTTTTTTGCTTGACATGTATTGTTGTGTTTAGTATTGTGTATTTTGATGTTGAATGTGTTTATTGTATTTGTATGTGTATTGTGTTATACAGGGCTCATCTGGAAAAAAGACCTTGGTCTCAGCATTGACCTGTCAAAATAAAGGTTAAATAAAAATAAATAAATAAACTGTCATACCCCATCAGAACCTAAAATAGCTTAACACCATTGTTTGTAAACAAAGTAATTGAAAAAAAAAGTAATTCAACTATCATTTGGATATCATGGATGGTCAGTCCTTGCAGCCACAGCTCTGTCTATGAATTTGAGAGAGGTTACATTTGTCACCATACCTCAGCTTTTTACCAGAATAGTGATGAGGTGTTCCTTTGTTGTATTTAAGAATGCAGACTTCCTCTTTAATGTGGCTACGTTTTGTGCTCTTGTAAGATGGAATTCTGAAGCAGTAGGCCTATTACGCACGTCAATAAACTTGATCATCACTTCCTAATGAACAATTTTCCTTCCTTATTCACCATTAAAGCACTGATATTGCCTATATGCTTTGTTTCTTTGTCATTATGTATTTGCCTATTTGATATAGCCTCTTTTACAAATATTGCAATGCTTCAACTTTAAGAATATCGGACGGCACATAAAACCGTAATATACTGTAATTGTTTTCAGTGTAATCCCGATTCAGCAGCCCGATTCGCCAGCCCATTGAGATTACTTATTGAAAGGGCACTGTGCAGTCAAAATTCAGTTTTTCCTGTGTTTTTATTCATATTATCTGACTGGACTCATGAGACGATAATAATTGTATAGTCATTTAAGACAGAAATGAAAGTAGGGAGGTTGGAAGGGGATGAAGGGGTGGCTGTATACCGCGACCGTTTAGCATTTCAAAGGTTCAAATCGCATCAGGTCTGAATACCAAATACAGAGAAGTGCTTAAATCAAAATGCAAAAAAATTTAATAGATTCTGAATCGGGCCTATTATGCATAAAACAAACAAAATGCTATCATCATTTGTATGGGGTATGGAGGCCATTACTTCAAGTTACCCCATGGCAAACATTTTCACTATATTAGCCCACATACTGTAGCTACAAGGATGCACTTTCATGCTAGGTTTAGAATATCACATTTTAGCTCATAGAGACCCCAACTGATATATAAAACAATCTTACAATGATCTAATTTGGTTTAGAACAAGCAATAATGAAACCTATAACACAAGAAATGTATTTGATTTTGTGAAAATCTTAGTTGGACCTAACTTGCCTACTTACCTAGCAAGATGGCACCGACAGAGATGGTCACCTCGCTTCGAGTCCTTAGGAAACTATGCAGTATTTTCTTTTTTATGTATTATTTCTTACATTGTTAGCCCAGAAAATCGTAAGTGTTATTACATACAGCCTGGAAGAACTATTGGATATAAGAGCAACGTCAACTTACCAACATTACAACCAGGAATACAACTTTCCCGAAGCGGATCCTTTGTTTGGAACACCAGCCAAGACATTGGATCTAATTCCAGAGGCGACCCAAAACAACGTCGCTGCGAGGTAGACAGACCTCCTGGTCAGATTTCGAAGGCGTTCACACCACCCACCGCTTCCAAGTATATTACTCGCCAATGTCCAGTCTCTAGACAACAAGGTAGATGAAATTAGGGCAAGGGTTGCCTTCCAGAGAGACATCAGAGATTGTAACATTCTCTGTTTCGCGGAAACATGGCTCTCTCTGGATATGTTGTCGGAGTCAGTACAGCCACCGGGTTTCTTCACGCGTCTCGCCGACAGAAATAAACATATTTCTGGGAAGAAGGGTGGGGTGTATGCTTCATGATTAACGACTCATGGTGTAATCGTAAAAACATACAGGAACTCAAGTCCTTTTGTTCACCTGACCCAGAATTACTTACAATATAATGGCGACCATATTATCTCCCAGGAGAGTTCTCGTTGGTTATTGTCACAGCCGTGTATATCCCCCTCAAGCAGATACCACGTTGGCCCTCAAGGAACTTCACTGGACTTTATATAAACTGGAAACCATATATCCTGAGGCTGCATTTATTGTAGCTTGGGATTTTAACAAAGCAAATTTGAGAACAAGGCTACCTAAATTCTATCAGCATATTGATTGTAGCAATACGCTGGATCACTGCTACTCTAACTTCCGTGATACATACAACACCCTCCCCCGCCATTTAGCTCCTACCGTCCTATATGCAGCAACTCAAACAGGATGTACCTATGACAAGAACTATTCAACTCTGGTCTGACCAATCGGAATCCACGCTTCAAGATTGTTTTGATCACGCAGACTGGGAAATGTTCCGGGCAGCCTCAGAAAATAACATCGATTTATACGCTGATTCGGTGAGTGAGTTTATAAGGAAGTGCATTGAAAATGTTGTGACTATTAAAACCTATCCTAACCAGAAACTGTGGATAGATGGCGGCATTCGCGCAAAACTGGAAGCGCCAACATCCGCATTTAACCATGGAAAGATGACTGGGAATAGAGACTAGTCAAGGATGATATCACCTCCACCTTACATGCCACCCTAGAACCACTTCAGTTTGCATACCGCCCCAACAGGTCCACAGATGATGCAATCGCCATCACACTGCACACTGCCCTGTCCCATCTGGAATACCTATGCATACCTATATAAGAATGCTGTTCATTGATTACAGCAGCATAGTACCCTTCAAGCTCATCATTAAGCTTGAGGCCTTGGGTCTCAAAGACGCCCTGTGCAATTTGGTCCTGGACTTTCTGACGGGCGGACCCCAGGTTGTGAAGGTAGGAAACAACATCTTCACTTCGCTGATCCTCAACACTGTGGCCACACAAGGGTGCATGCTCATCCCCCTTGCTGTACTCCCTGTTCACCCATGACTGCGTGGCCATGCACGCCTCCAACTTAATCATCAAGTTTGCAGACAACACAACAGTAGTGGGCTTGACTACCAACAATGACGAGCCTACATGGAGGTGCTGAGGGCACTCGGATTGAGGTGTCAGGAAAACAACCTCTCACTCAACGTCAACAAAACAAAGGATATGATCGTGAACTTCAGGAAACAGCAGAGGGAGCACCCCCCATCCACATCAATGAGACTGCAGTGGAGAAGGTAGAAAGTTTTAAGTTCCTCGGTGTACACATCACAGACAAACTTAAATGGTCCACCCACACAGACAGTGTCACCATAAACCCTCACAAACTTTTACAGATGCACAATTGAGAGCATCCTGTCCGGCTGTATCATCGCCTGGTATGGCAACTGCACCACCCTCAACCTTAAGGCTCTCCACACGGTGGTGCGCATCACGCATCTCCGGGGGCAAACTACCTGCCCTCCAGGATACCTACAGGATCCGATGTCACAGGAATTCCCAAAAGATTATCAAGGACAACAACCATCCGAGCCACTGCCTGTTCACCCCGCTACCATCCAGAAGGCGAGGTCAGTACAGATGCATTAAAGCTGTGACCGAGAGACTGAAAAACAGCTTCTATCTCAAGGCCATCAGACTGTTAAACAGCCATCATAACACAGAGAGGCTGCTGCTTACATACAAACTCAAATCTTGGCCACTTTAATAAGTGGATCACTAGTCACTTTAAATAATGCCACTTTAATAATGTTTACGTATCTTACATTACTCATCTCATATGTATATACTGTATTTTATACCATCTATTACATCTTGCCTATGCCGCTCGGGACATCGCTCATCCATATATTTATATGCACAAATTCTTATTCCATCCCTTTAGATTTGTGTGTATTAGGTAGCTGTTGTGGAATTGTTAGATTACTTGTTCGATATTACTGCACTCTCAGAACTAGAAGCACAAGCGTTTCTCAATACACTCGCATTAACATCTGTTAACCATGTTTATGTGACCAATAAAATTTGTTTCGATTTGATTTTACTTTTTCCATGTGGTCTCTTCCTTCACAGACTCCATGAAATTGTGACCTCTTCCTACATATTTGGTGACATTATTCATTTTGTTTATGGTTTCCTAGAAACAATGTACAAATGTACTTACTGTGACTGAGATATGTGGTTGTCCCACCTAGCTATCTTAAGATGAATGCACTAAATGTTAGTTGCTCTGGATATGAGCATCTGCTAAAGGACAAAAATGTTAATGTAAAAACAAGAGGTGGCTCAACTAACCCTTTGGCTCAACTTATGCCACTCTCCCCTACGCTTAATGATTTAACCATCTTGTGTCGATAATAAGAACAGCTGAACGTAATGACATCACACCTTTAAAAACATATATTCTTTTGCAAAAACCTACAGTCTAATAAAAATCAAGTTTGCTTTACCTATTTAGGCAAATTGGACATTCATAAATTGGTGACAGTCCTTATGCCCTCCCACCTATCTGTTTCATGTCTCAGGTAACCCGCAGAAGCCAGTATGGATGGAATGCAAGAATTGTGCCAACTTTTTCTCCACAGTCTGTGCCATGGTGAAGTAATTGGATGGTGAAACTTGCATCCAGCCAACCAAAAAAGCAAGGCAAAGCAATTCAGCCAGTCTTGGAAGGATCCTGCAAAGAAACATTATTTGTATAGTTGAAAAATAGATTTAACAGGCAGTAAGCATTTATAATTAAATGTGGTGTGGAGTTTCATAGTTACGTGTTGACATCACGTGCCTTAAAAACTATTGGGCAATCATCATTTATTTTGAAAATCACAGTTTCCATTGTCATTTGTCGCAATAATGTTCGACAAAAGAATAATCCACCCCTGTCGAACGGATACAAATGTTGTTGATCTTTAGAAAAGGTCTCCTATATATATCTACCTTTTCCATTACACATGTTGCGACATTGCTTTTGTCAAACACACCTGGGTCAATGAAAACCTGCCTACTGTGTGGATAGAGAGATCCGTCCTCTGAAGTAAAACCTTGTCACTGGTCTGTAATCATAAATGTTTAGGTCATATATCTATTTCTGTGAGCTTTAGTGACCATCTCTCTGAGGCACAGTGAACCCTGGTCTCCAAAGCAATGTTTATAGCAAGGATTTCCACACTGGCGTACATCATTGTCAATACTGTGTGTGTGTGCCTCACACAATATTCTAAGGATCAAAACAGGATGAATAGAGAATCAGAATGAGGCGACAAGGGCAATTGAGGATCAATGCAATGGAGTAAATAGCAGGTTAAGAAAGTTTAAAGGAAATAGCGACGAGGAGTAAGGAGATGGCAAGAGTGCTGGTCCCTCCGTAGGCCACAGCCATAGCTCGCCTGAGCATTCTGCAATTTCTCATGTGTGCTCCAAGTGTACATTTCTTACCGAGCAGAGGTGTAGTGTTAGAACTTCACAGGCCAGTTTGGCTGATGTCAGGGAGAAGGATGAAGTTGTCACTAGACACTGACCTGAGGGTAGTTGTGTCTTAAATGGTTAGATCTGTGCTCAAGGGCAACTTCTACCAGACTGATTGACAGTGATGACACGTTTTTGGGCCACTGTAGATACTGTCCTTATTAGCGGATCTACAACTGACATGGTCTCTCTGTAGACTACTGTTACAAACCTCATCAAGGCAGCCGGCAAAACACGACTAATCAAATGTCACAGCCATCCAATCACTGATGACAGTATAACACAGCCAGCCAATCACAAATAATTGGGATGACACAACTGGCTAATCACTAATTATTGCATGTTAGAAACTTTGTTGACACTGAATGGGAAGTGAAACAACTGAATGTTGCAGATAGAAATAGAATGAAAAGAGCAGACACAATACTCGAACCCTATTTTATCTGATGGACAATCCTTATTGTTCAACACAATAGTTTTCTATTTGAATGCACTGTGACATCTTTAGTCTCGCTGAATCCGTCCAAATGATATCTAATTGACTTGGAGAACTTCAGTATTGGATTTTGCGTTTGAATGGGACCGGTGGCATTCATTGCTTGAATTTGATTGGCTCTGAGTAGAAATGATGTTCCCCCTCATGATACGCGTTTCCTTTTTCTTTACTTGTATTTCTTTATTTTTTGGTCGGTGCCTCTTTCGTAGCTTCGATGGGGTTATTTGTTGTCTTTATGTTAGCTCGCTTGTTGCAAGTCAGAAAATTTTTCAGAAACATCAGCTCTTTTGGAGCTCCAACCATGTAAAATACTCGATTTGTTTGAGAAGTGGAAATGTGTCACGAGACTCTGCCGTGATCCACCACTTTTGATCACCTTTTCGGATGAGAACTTCCCCAGGCTTTCAAACAGAATGTGAGACGCCTTAGCTCCGGAGGCTACATCCTCCCGAATAGGCTCCTGATGTGTGTGTGTATATGTTATGGTATGTGTGGTCATTTATAAACAATAATCATGTCTCCTCACATTATTTTGATACGACTCGATTTGGAAAGATATAACATGTGTAGAACTTCGGTTAATCAGTGGGAAAGTTCAAACTCACTATCATTGTTTTCATTTGGAGGCCAGAGAAATACCCCCAGACTCAGATAAGACATGACATAATTTTAATTCAAGCTTAGTTCCTGTCTGAAAAGGTAGATAATCTTAACTGCCTTCATTAAATACACCATGACAGTATCTCCATCCCTATGGCCGAGTCTTCCACTGCCCGGTCAGTCACTATTCTGGCACGGTGATGTGGGTCACCGACTCTCTTATAATCTCTTATACTTTTTTAACACTTTTGTGTAGACCCGAACCGTAGTTGCTAGCGTCAACATTTTGTTTTCACATTGTTCTTTCCAGCACGGCTCCAGCAACTACGGTTGATGTGTAACCAGGGCAGGCCAGGGCAGTGAAGTTTGGCTGGGCTCAGTCGTGTGAAAAGATTATGAAGCACTTGTTGGGTACTGTACAAACCATCTTGTCCCAACACTCTTAATAAATGGCATCCTTCCCTCCTATCTCCTTGTCTCCTATATTCTTGTCTCGGTAACACTTTACTTGACACGCAGCTTCATAACACTTTATGACACGGTCATGACCATGTCATAATATGCCATAATAGCTGACATAACTTGTCATAACCTGTCATAATATGGTCATAATACTGTCATTACCCATATATTTACAAATGTGACATATATTGCATTATTTTATGACTGGTAATGACACCTGCATAAGACTGTCAAAACCCACATTTATTTAAAAAAAAAATCCCAGCCAAGAAGGTTCCTTTCATTTGAAAGATTGTTTCTTAAGCGCTTTGTTGTTGTCGTAATTCATTATCTCCAGTCATGTTGTTTTTCATCATATTTTACATCACTTGCAGAAAATACACTTTATGACACTGTCATGAAGCATTATGACCTTCCTGTGTCACTGTACTTGGATTTAAGAAAATAAACTTTATGACACTGGCAAGAGGTATTATGACCATCATAATCATATAAGCCATACATGCCCTTATGTCAGTAATCAGTCATAAAGAAGTTGTCTTGTCCTGCTCCTGAAATCTTCTCCTGCATTCATCCCAGTCATCAGCAACAGAGCATTGGGGTAGGTGCATGTATGACATTAATTTGTGCGCAATTACAATAATAATTGAATATGTTCAATTTCAGAAAATGTTATATAACATCAATATACTGTTGACAGGTAGGCTATGGTGTAATGGAATGTTTTGCCTTGTGCGGTGGGTTTTGTGGGTTTGACACTTATGTAGGTGTCCTAACCAGCCATAAAAGAATGCAATAAATGTCACATTTGTAAATGTATGGGTCATGACAGTGTTATGACTATATTATAGCAGGTTATGACACGTTACGTCAGTTGTTATGACATGTGACATGTTAAGACCGTGTCATAACGTGTTATGACGCTGGGTGTCAAGTGAATTGTTACCCTTGTCTCTTTGTGTGACCACTGATTTGATAGGATTTGTGCTACCACATTACTTTAGGTCCTGGCCCTATATGATATGGCTGATTTGCCCTAAGTATTGGGACATGGTCATAGTGATTGTTAGGGCAGTGGAGCAAGCCATACCTACATTGTGGATCATTCAAATGGTTCACCACAGCATTCCAATACAACAACATCTAAATTCAAGATGCCAAAATATATTCCATTTAAAATTAGTGCTTTTTTCATAGTAATAAGAACATTTATCCTTTAGATTTTTTTGTATAAAAAAACATGGTGTTCTTACTGAATTGCCTCAACGTATTGGCAACATATTATTTTCTCCAACGCACAGACAAGTGTCGTTGCAACATAAATATCCAAGACAAGGTTTGAAAAACCATTTAACAACAGTAGACTAAAATTTGCTAATTATTTTATATTTTTTCATCTTTAGAAAATATATAATTGTACTAAGCATATTCAATATTAAGACAATTACTGAGGTACAATTTTTAAAATATAAATTAGCAATACGAAACCAGGGAGATATACCAGATATTTGAATTGCTACAACAGAGAGGTGGGGGGGAACTCTTGTCTCCCTGTGTTCTGATTGGTCACCAGCTCAATGCCCATATCTGGCTTGTGAAAGGAAGGGGGAGGAGTCTGAGGACAGGGTTGTGTTCATTAGGGCACGCAACAGAAACGTTTTAAAATGTTTTGCAACGGAAAACAAAATGTGTTTCTCACTAGTCAAGTCCAGGTAGTCTTGGACATACTGGTCAAGTCCTGGTTCTTCCATTTGAACAAGGCCCGTGACAAGGCCCAGGACAGGGTGGATCACTCCTGTCAGATAGCCGTGTCCCAGAAGACGGTGGTCTGTGTGGAGTAAGGGGGAGGGCCGCCATACTTCTTGGTCCCATTGCTGCTCTTCCTCCAGCTGTGCAAGATGGGCATGCTGTCCTGCTTACACAGGTTGTTGTCTGCTGGCCCTCGGCGGGCCTTGATCTCCCGACACAGGCTGCGCTTCTTCTCAATCATCTCCATCATGGTGTTGTCTCCGCAAGCCCACAGCATGGGAGGGATCATCTGGGGTGAGGAGGGGTGGGGGACAGAGGGTATGAGGGGGTTGCCCAGAATGTTGGTGTTGCCATAGACAGACAGCAGCATTCGAAGAGAGAGACTATGATTGTAATTTGTCTCTATCAACAGACATGTGCAATCTTACTGGCAAAGTAAGTTGAGTGTAATCAACTCAGTCAATAATATGTGCAGTGCCTAGTGAAGTCTACACCCCTTGCACAGCTATCACATTTTTGCTGCCTTAAAATTTTATCTAAAAAGGGATTTACATTAGATGTTTTTCCTGCATATCAACACAACCTGATCTACATGTTCAATGTGAAATAAAAAGTTGAGAAGACATGAACCCAGTTCCTACATTTGAATATAAAAATAGATGTTATTAAACAAAACAATGCTACATTTTATCTCTGGGACCCTCAGGATGACAAATCAGAGCAAGATTACAGAATGTAAGTACATTATTTACCTTCAGAGGTGAATGTATCAAACCAGTTGCCGTGATAAAAGTTTTTGTTGTTGTGCGCTCTGCTCAAACAACAGCATGGTAATTGTTCACTGTAATATCTACTGTATATTGGACAGTTCAGTGAACAGGAATTTAAGCTTTCTGACCATATAAGACGTGTCTATGTCCCGGGAAATGTTCTTGTTACTTACAACATCATGCTAATCACCTTAGCTCAACCGTAATTGTGGAGGGACACTGATCCCATAGAGGTTATTAAGCTTATTTTTAATCATTTAGCAAATGCTCTAATCCAGAGCAATTTACAGTACTGAGTTCATATGTTTTTTTACTGGTCCCTCATGGGAATTGAACCCACAACCTTGGCATTCCAAGCTCCATGCTCTACCAACTGGGCCACACAGCACTAGAATTTTGAACACACTCTGTGTAAAATAATAGTGTTTAACATGATTCTTTAATTATTTAATGACTATCTCATCTTTGTACCCCACACACACACAATTATCTGTAAGGACCCTCAGTCGAGCAGTGAATTTCAAACACAGATTCAACCACAAAGACCAGGGAGGTTTTCCATAGCCCCGCAAAGAAAGGCAGCTATTGGTAGGTGGGTGAAAACAACAGACATTGAATATCCCTTTGAGCATGGGAGAGTTACTAATTACACTTTGGATGGTTATCAATACACCCAGTCACTACAAAGTTACAGACGTCCTTCCTAACTAAGATGCCGGAAAGGAAGGAAACCACTCAGGGATTTCACCATGAGGCCAATGGTGACTAAAACAGTTTCAGAGTTTAATGGCTGTGACAGGAGAAAACTGAGGATGGATCAATAACATTGTAGTTACTCCACAACACTAACCTAATTGATAGAGTGAAAAGAAGGAAATCTGTCAAGAAAAAAAATATTCCAAAACATGCATTGTTGTTGCAACAAGGCACTAAAGTAATACTGCAAAAAATGTGGCAAAACATTTAACATTTTTCCAGTGCCTTCAGAAAGTATTCAGACCCTTTGACATTTTCCACATTTTGTTACATTACAGCATTATTCTAAAATTGATTTTAAAAAACTGCGCAATCGGAAGAGACGGGCCTTGGTCAGGGAGGTGACCAAGAACCCGATGGTCACCCCGACAGAGCTCTAGAGTTCCTCTGTGGAGATGGGAGTACCTTCCAGAAATACAAATATCTCTGCAGCACTCCACCAACCAGGCCTTTATGGCCTTTTACTACGGAAGCCACTCCTCAGTAAAAAGCACATAACAGTCCGCTTGGAGTTTGCCAAAAGGTACCTAATGTCTCAGACCATGAAAAACAAGATTATCTGGTCTGATGAAACCAAGATTTAACTATTTGGCCTGAATGCCAAGCGTCACGTCTGGAGGAAACCTGGCACCATCCCTACGGTGAAGCATTGTGCTGGTAGCATCACGATGTGGGGGTGTTTTTCAGCAGCAGGGACTGGGAGACTAGTCAGGATCGAGGCAAAGATGAACGGAGCAAAGTACACAGAGATCCTTGATGAAAACCCGCTGAAGAGCGCTCAGGACCTCAGAAAGGGGGCTAATGTTCACCTTCCAACAAAACAACAACCCTAAGAAAACAGACAAGACAACGCAGGAGTGGCTTTGGGACAAGTTTCTGAATGTCCTTGAGTGGCACAGCCAGAGCCCGGACATGAACCTGATCAAACATCTCGAGAGAGACCTGAAAATAGCTGTGCAGCATGCTTCCTATCCAACCTGACAGAGCTTGCGAGGATCTGTAGAGAAGAATGGGAGAAACTCCCCAAATACTGGTGCGCTAAGCTTGTAGCATCCTACCCAAGACGACTCAGTGCTGTAATCGCTGGCAATAGGTTATTCAACAAAATACTGAAGAAAGTGTCTTAATGCTTACAATTGAAGTTGGAAGTTAACATACACATTAGCAAAATACCTTTAAACTCAGTTTTTCACAATTCCTGACATTTATTCCTAGTAAAAATTCTCTGTTTTAGGTCAGTTAGGATCACCACGTAATTTTAAGAATGTGAAATGTCCGAATAATAGTAGAGATAATTATTTCTTTCTTTCATCACATTCCCAGTGGGTCAGACGTTTACATACACTCAATAGGTATTTGGTAGCATTGCCTTTAAATTGTTAAACTTGGGTCAAATGTTTCGGGTAGCCTTCCACAAGATTCCCACAATAATTTGGGTGAATTTTGGCCCATTCCTCCTGACAGAGCTGGTGTAACTGAGTCAGGTTTGTAGGCCTCACTACTTGCACACTCTTTTTTCAGTTCTGCCCACAAATCTTCTATCAGATTGAGGTCAGGGATTTGTGATGGCCACTCCAACACCTTGACTTTGTTGTCCTTAAGCCATTTTGCCACAACTTTGGAAGTATGCTTAGGGTCATTGCCCAATTGGAAGATCCATTTGCGACCAAGCTTTAACTTCCTGACTGATGTCTTGACATGTTGCATCAACATATTCAAATTTTTTCTTTCCTCATGATGCCATCTATTTTGTGAAGTGCACCAGTCCCTCCTGCAGCAAAGCACCACCACAACATGATGCTGCCACTCCAGTGCTTCACGGTTGGGATGGTGTTCTTCGGATTGCACAATGGTCATTATGGCCAAACAGTTCTATTTTTGTTTCATCAGACCAAAAAGTGTGATCTTTGTCCCCATGTGCAGTTGCAAACAGTTGTCTGGCTTTTTTAGGGCGGTTTTGAGCAGTGGCTTCTTCCTTGCTGAGCGGCATTTCAAGTTATGTCGATACAGGACTCGTTTTACTGTGGATAAAAATACTTTTGTACCTGTTTCCTCCAGCATCTTCACAAGGTCCTTTGCAGTTATTCTGGGATTGATTTGCACTTTTTGCACCAAAGTACGTTCATCTCTAGGAGACAGAACCTTCCTGAGCGGTATGACGGCTGCGTGGTCTCATGGCGTTTATACTTGTGTACTATTGGTTGTACAGATGAACGTGGTACCTTCAGGTGTTTAGAAATTGCTCCTAAGTATACACCAGACTTGTGGAGGTCTACAATTTTTTTTCTGAGGTCTTGGCTGATATCTTTTGATTTTCCCATGATGTCAAGCAAAGAGGCACTGAGTTTGATGGTAGGCCTTGAAATACATCCACAGGTTCTCCTCCAATTGACTCAAATTATGTCAATTAGCCTATCAGAAGCCTCTAAAGCATGACATCATTTTCTGGAACTTTCCAAGCTGTTTAAAGGCATAGTCAACTTAGTGCATGTAAACTTCTGACCCACTGGAATTGTGATACAGTGAATTATAAGTGAAATAATCTGTCTGTTAACAATTATTGGAAAAATGACTTGTGTCATGCACAAAGTAGATGTCCTAACCGACTTGCCAAAACTATAGTTTGTTAACAAGACATTTGTGGAGTGGTTGAAAAACTTTAAATGACTCCAACCTAAGTGTATGTAAACTTCCAACTTCAACTGTATATCATAGCACTTAATGGTTTTTGCGACTACACTTGAAGAAACTTTGAAAGTTCTCTAAATTTTTCGGAATGACTGACAATCATGTTTTAAATGAATGATAGACTGTCATTTCTCTTTGCTTATTTGCGCTGTTGCAATAAAATGGAATTGGTATTTTACCAAATAGGGCTATCTTCTGTATACCAACCCCACCTTGTCACAACACAACTGTGAACCAAGATGGCGTAGCAGTGCAGATGTGGTTTTTCGTCCTCTCGTTTACTTTTTGAATTTTATTGTATTTTTTTTTATATATTTCAATTTATTTTTCAATCTCTTTTTCCATTTTTCAATTAAATAAACCTTCCGGTAACGCGCCACACTCAATGTTATTTAGTCATTGTTAGCCACTGCTAGCGACCTTTACCCTCTGCTCAGGCACTAGCCTGTTTTTTAGCCTGGATAATACCTGCCAGCCTCGGACTGTTTTTCTCCATTACAACGCCAGATTACTGCCATAAACCCTTGACCATTGATTATTACAGCTAGCTAGCTAGCTGCCACTGAGTGACCCAGCCCCGAAGCTAGCCCTGAGCCAGGCGCATCTCCCGGCTAGCAAATGTAATTACCACAACTACAATACCTCTTTCGCCATCTGGCCCGGTCCCTTCGTTGATTCGGCACCCCGCCGTACCACCACGACTGGTCCGCAGATGTAATTCCATCAGCTTTGCCTTCATCCGGCCTTTGCTGGATGTCAGAGCAGACGCTTCTACTTAACCCGGACTGCTAACTTTAACATGTTGTGTCTCCCGCGTGCTAGCGTAGCAACGACTACCCCACGGCTTCCCTGTTCCATCTATTGCTGTACACTGGACCCTATGATCACTTGGCTACATAGCTGATGCCTGCTTGACTGTTAATTTATCACAGTACTCCACTTTGTTTACCTTTGTTTATCTGTCGGCCCTAGCCCCGAACTCAGGCCCTGTGTGTAGTTAACCGACGCTCTCTGCCCATTCGTCGCCATTTTACCTGTTGTTGTTGTCTTAGCTGATTAGCTGTTGTTGTCTTACACGTTGTTGTCTTAGCTAGCTCTCCCAATCAACACCTGTGATTGCTTTATGCCTCGCTTTATGTCTCTCTCAAATTTTACTATGCCTTGTATACTGTTGTTTAGGATAGTTATCATTGTTTTAGTTTACTGCGGAGCCCCTATTCCCACTGTTCATGCCTTTGTCCCACCTCCCACACATGCGGTGACCTCACGCAATATAACCAGCGTGTCCAGAGATGCAACATCTCTTATCATCATTCAGTGCCTGGGCTACCTCCACTGTACCCGCACCCCACCATTCCCCTGTCTGCACATTATGCCCTGAAGCTATTTTACCATGCAAAGATATCTGCTCCTTTATTCTCTGTCCCCAACGCACTAGACAACCAGTTTTGCTAGCCTTTAGCCGTACCCTCATCCCACTCCTCCTCTGTTCCTCGGGTGATGTGGAGGCTAAAGCAGGCCCTGCGTGTCCCCAGGCACTCTCATTTGTTGACTTCTGTAATCGAAAAAGCCTTGGTTTCATGCATGTTAATATTAGAAGCCTCCTCCCTAAGATTGTTTTACTAACTGTTTTAATTAACACACTCCGCCAACCCTGATGTCCTTGCCGTGTCTGAATCCTGGCTTAGGAAGGCCAGCAAAAATTCTGAGATTTCCATACCCAACTACAAAATTTTCCATCAAGATAGAAGTGCCAAATGGGAGGAGTTGCAATCTACTGCAGAGATAGCTTGCAAAGTTGTGTCATACATTTACCTGACGCTCTTATCCAGAGCGACTTACAAATTGGAAAGTTCATACACATTCATCCTGGTCCCCCCGTGGGAATTGAACCCTGGTCCCTCCGTGGGAAATGAACCCACAACCCTGGCGTTGCAAGCTCCATGCTCTACCAACTGAGCCACACGGGACCACGTACTTACGTCATACTTTCCAGTTCTATGCGCAAACAGTTTGAGCTTCTAATTTTTAAAATTAATCTCTCCAGAAATAAGTCTCTCACTGTTGCCGCCTGTTATAGACCCCACTCAGCTCCCAGCTGTGCCCTGGACACCATATATGAATTGATTGTCCCCCATCTATCTTCAGAGTTCGTTCTGTTAGGTGACCTAAACTGGGATATGCTTAACATCCCCGGCAGTCCTACAATCTAAGATAGATGCCCTCAATCTCTCACACGTTATCAAGGAAACCACCAGGTACAACCCTAAATCCGTAAACATGGGCACCCTCATAGATGCTATCCTGACCAACTTGCCCTCCAAATACACCTCTGCTGTTTTCAATCAGGATCTCAGCGATCACTGCCTCATTGCCTGCATCCGCTATGGGTCCGCGGTCAAACGACCACCCCTCATCACTGTCAAAAGCTCCCTAAAACACTTCTGCGAGCAGGCATTTCTAATTCTTTAAAGGTAATTTCCTCACCATCTTAAAACTTCTCTAGGATAGGGGGCAGCAAATTTACTATTGGATAAATAGCGTGGCCAATTTTAACTTCCTTCTACTCATCCCCAGAATGTAAGATATGCATATTATTAGTTGATTTGGATAGAAAACACTCTAAAGTTTCTAAAACTGTTTGAATCATGTCTGTAAGTATAACAGAACTTATGTAGCAGGTAAAACCCCGAGGACTAACCATTATTATTTTTATTTTTTTAAAGTCACTGTCTGTTCAATGAGTTTTTATTGGAATACTGGATTTCTAATCACCCTGTTTTCAGTTCCTACCGCTTCCACTGGATGTCACCACTCTTTGGAAATAGGTTGAGGTTATTCCTTTGTGCAATGAAGAAGTGAGGCCACCTGGAAACAGTGTAATGTCATGTGTACTGTTTGAGAGTTGCGCAAGACTAGAAAAGTAGCGTTAGTTTGTTAATCTCCTGTATTGAAAACAGATAGACCCGTCTTCAATTTGATCGATTAATAACGTTTACAAATAACTTAAGTTGTATTACAAAAGTAGTTTGAAATGTTTTGGCAAAGTTTAGAGGTAATTTTTTAGATATTCTGTAGTGACTTTGCGCAAATTGGAAGCTGTTTTTTTCTGGATCAACAGCGCCAAATAAATAGACAATTTGGATATATATGGATGGAATTAATCGAACAAAAGGACCATTTGTGATGTTTATGGGACATATTGGAGTGCCAACAAAAGAATCTCGTCAAAGGTAAGGCATGATTTATATTTTATTTCTGTGTTTTGTGTCGTGCCTGCAGTGTTGAAATATGCTAAACTCTCTTTGTTTACTGTTGTGCTATCATCAGATAATAGCATCTTATGCTTTCGCCGAAAAGCCTTTTTGAAATCTGACATGGTGGCTGGATTCAAAACGAGTGTTGTTTTAATTTGGTATCTTACATGTGTGATTTAATGAAAGTTTGATTTTATATCTTTTTTTTTAAATTTTGGCGCTCTACATTTTCCCTGGCTATTGGCCAAGTGGGATGGTAGCGTCCCACATATCCTAGAGAAGTTAAATAAGCATGCCCCTGTCAAAAAATGTAGAACGAAAAACAGATATAGCCCTTGGTTCACTCCAGACCTGACTGCCCTTGACCAGCACAAGAACATCCTGTGGCGGACTGCACTAGCATCGAATATTCCCCGCGATGTGCAACTGTTCAGGTAAGTCAGGAACCAATACACGCAGTCAGTCAGGAAAGCGAAGGCTAGCTTTTTCAAACAGAAATTTGCATCCTGTAGCTCTAACTCCAAAACGTTTTGGGACACTGTAAAGTCCATGGAGAACAAAAGCACCTCCTCCCAGCTGCCCACTGCACTGAGGCTAGGCAACACTGTCACAACTGATAAATCCATGATTATCAAAAATGTCAATAAGCATTTCTTTACGGCTGGCCATGCTTTCCTCCTGGCTACCCCAACCCCGGCCAACAGCTCCGCCCCCCGCAGCAGCTACTTGCCCGAGCCTCCCCAGCTTCTCCTTCACCCAAATCCAGATTGCAGATGTTCTGAAAGAGCTGCAAAACCTGGATCCGTACAAATCAGCTGGGCTGGACAATCTGGACCCTCTCTTTCTAAAATGATCCACCGTCATTGTTGCAACCCCTATCACCAGTCTATTCAACCTCTCTTTCGTATCGTCCGAGATCCCTAAAGATTGGAAAGCTGCCGTGGTCATCCCCCTCTTCAAAGCGGGTGACACTCTAGACCCAAACTGTTATAGACCTATATCCATCCTGTCCTGCCTTTCTAAAGTCTTTGAAAGGCAAGTTAACAATCATATCACTGACCATTTCGAATCCCACCGTACCTTCTCCGCTGTGCAATCCGGTTTCCGAGCTGGTCATGGGTGCACCTCAGCCATGCACAAGGTACTAAACGATATCATAACCGCCATCGATAAAAGACAGTACTGTGCAGCTGTCTTCATCGACCTGGCCAAGGCTTTCGACTCTGTCAATCACCGTATTCTTATCGGCAGACTCAATAGCCTTGGTTTCTCAAATGACTGCCTCGCCTGGTTTACCAACGACTTCGCAGACAGAGTTCAGTGTGTCAAATTGGAGGGCCTTTTGTCCGGACCTCTGGCAGTCTCTATGGGGGTACCACAGGGTTCAATTCTCGGGCCGACTCTTTTCTCTGTATATATCAACGATGTCGCTCTTGCTGCGGGTGAGTCCCTGATCCACCTCTATGCAGATTACACCATTCTGTATACACCTGGCCCTTCTTTGAACACTGTGTTAACTAACCTCCAGATGAGCTTCAATGCCATACAACACTCCTTCCGTGGCCTCCAACTGCTCTTAAACGCTAGCAAAACCAAATGCATGCTTTTCAACCGTTCGCTGCTCGCACCCGCCTGCCCGACTAGCATCACTACTCTGGATGGTTCTGACCTAGAATACGTGGACAACTACAAATACCTAGGTGTCTGGCTCATCTACAATGTCATCTACAATAGCTTCCAATACTCTACTCAGCAAATTGGATGTAGTCTATCACTGTGCCATCCGTTTTGTCACCAAAGCACCTTATTTATTTATTTTTTATTTAACTAGGCAAGTCAGTTAAGAACTATTTCTTATTTTCAATGACGGCCTTTGAAACAGTGGGTTAACTGCCTTGTTCAGGGGCAGAACGACAGATTTCTACCTTCTCAGCTCGGGGATTCAATTTTGCAACCTTTCTGTTACTAGTCTAACGCTCTAACCACTAGGCTAACCTGCCGCCCTTATACTACCCACCACTGCGACCTGTATGCTCTAGTCGGCTGGCCCTCGCTACATATTCGTCGCCAGACCCACTAGCTCCAGGTCATCTATACGCCTGTGCTAGTTAAAGCTCCGCCTTATCTCAGCTCACTGGTCACGAATACAACACCCACCCGTAGCACGCGCTCCAGCAGGTGTATCACACTGGTCATACCAAAAGCCAAAACCTACTTTGGCCGCCGTTCCTTCCAGTTCTCTGCTGCCAGTGACTGGAACGAATTGCAAAAATCGCTGAAGCTGGAGACTTACATTTCCCTCACTAACTTTAAACATCAGCTATCTGTGCAGCTAACCGATCGCTGCAGCTGCACATAGTCCATCTGTAAATAGCCCACCCAATCTACCTACCTACCTACCTCATCCTCATATTGTTTTTATTTACTTTGCTGCTTTTTTGCACACCAGTATCACTGCTTACACACCATCATCTGCTCATCATCATCTGCTCATCTATCACTCCAGTGTTAATCTGCTAAATTGGAATTACTTTGCTACTATGGCCTATTTATTGCCTCATGCCATTTGCACATACTGTATATAGACTTTTTTTTTCTATTGTGTTATTGACTGTGTGCTTGTTTATTTTTTGTGTAACTCTGTGCTGTTGTATCTGTCGCACTGCTTTGCTTTATCTTGGCCAGGTCACAGTTGTAAATAAGAACTTGTTCTCAACTAGCTTACCTGGTTAAAAAAATATATAATAATAATAATATAAATTGATTGGCTCAAATGCATTAAGAAGGAAAGCAATTCCACAATTTAACTTTTAACAAGGCACACCTGTTAATTGAAATGCATTGCAGATGACTTACTCATGAAGCTGGTTGAGGGAATGCCAAGAGTGTGCAAAGGTGTCACCAAGGCAAAGGGTGGCTACATTTGAAGAATCTCAAATATAAAACATATTTTG
The DNA here is from genome assembly GCF_029448725.1 of Salvelinus fontinalis. Classification (NCBI taxonomy): domain Eukaryota; kingdom Metazoa; phylum Chordata; class Actinopteri; order Salmoniformes; family Salmonidae; genus Salvelinus; species Salvelinus fontinalis. Next base: position 50,579,180 of record NC_074697.1, read on the forward strand.
ATTTGTTAAACACTTTTTTACTACATGATTCCATATGTTTTATCTCATAGTTTTGATGTCTGAATTATTATTATACTATGTAGAAAATTGTAAAAAAATAAAGACAAACCCTTGAATGAGTAGGTGTGTCCAATCTTTTGACTGGTACTGTCTATATTTTTATTTTGATCCTGACAAACTCATCTTTCCCTGCCGGTGACAAGCATAAACATAATATAATGCTGCCACCACATTACTTCAAAATACAGAGGGGTTCACTCTGTGATGTGTTTTATTAGATTTGTCCCAAACCTGAAGGCAAAAAGTATATTTATTTGCCATGTTGTCTTGCAGCATTACTTAAGGACCTTTTTGCAAACATAATAGATGATTTGAAATAGATTTGTTTTAATGCAGGCTTCCTTCTTTTCATGTTGTCATACTGGCCAGCAATGTGGAGTGAATGTCATATTGTTGATCCCTTTTGTGGTGGCAGCATTATGTTATGGGTATGCTTGTCACTGGCAGGGGCTGTAGAGCTTGAAAGGATCAAAAGAATATGAAAGGAGCAAAGCCCAGGTAAAAAGCTAGAGGAAAACATGTCTCAGTCTTCTGAATGCATGTTTTGAACACTGGGATAGAGTTGTATTTTTCAGTGGGACAATTAAACAAATGTTTATGCCAAAGATAACAGAATGGCTTTCCAAGAGTTGTTGAGTGTTCCTGAGGGGTCCATTCTCCGTCCTGACATTAAAACTGATTGAAAAGGTTTGAAGATTGCCGTCCAATAATGATTCCCAACCAAATCTACCGAGCTTCAGCAATTTTGACAAAAAACAATGGATATACAGTGAGTCTACAAAACATTAGGTACACCTTCCGAATATTGAGTTGCACGCTTTTTTGCCCTGAGAAAAGCTTTAATTCATCGGGGATGGACTCTTACAAGGTTTTGAAAGCTTTCCACAGGGATTCTGGCCCATGTCAACGCCAATGAGTTGGCTGGATGTCCTTTGGATGTTGGACCATTCTTGATGCACACGGTAAACTGTTGAGCATGAAAAACCCATCAGCGTTGCAGTTCTTGACACACTCAAACCGGTGCGCCTGGCACCTACTACTATACCCTGTTCAAAGGCACTTAAATCTTATGTTTTGCCCTTTCACCCTCTGAATGCCACACATACACAATATATGTCTCAGTTGTCTCGAGGCTTAAAAATCCTTATTTAACCTATCTCCTCCCATTAATCTACACAGAGGTAGATTTAACTAGTGAAATCAATAAGGGATCATAGCTTTCACCTGGTAAAAATCTAATTGAATCCCTTTTTCGATAAACATTTTAAAGGCAGCAAAATATGACAATTGTGACAGGGGTGTGTAGACTTTCACGAGACACTGTATTTGTATGATAGATGTACGTGTCCTGAAGTGTGTGTTGTTGGTGTCTGGAAAGAGTACAAATTGTGAGTAGTCTAGGTCAGTGGTTTTTAACCTGTGTACCGCGGCACACTGGTGTGACTTGAGGAACTCTCGGGTAAACATTTTTGGAACACTCTTATAACACTTATAAACGTGACCTGTGGAATGAACATGGGATTTTGACTTGGGAGCACCAGTGCCACTTACAGTCGTGGCCAAAAGTTTTGAGAATGACACAACTATTAATTTCCACAAAGTTTGCTGCTTCAGTGTCTTTGGATATTTTTGTCAGATGTTGTGTCACTATGTGTCACGCCCTGGCCTTGGTATTCTTTGTTTTCTTTATTATTTTAGTTAGGTCAGGGTGTGACATGGGTATTTATGTGGGTTTTGTAGTGTCCAGGGTGATTGTAAGGTTTAGGGGGTTTATTTAGAGTAGTTGGGTTTATGTTTAGTATAGTTGTCTAGCTGTGTCTATGTTGTGTGTAGTTGCCTAGGAAAGTCTATGGTTGCCTGAATGGGTTCCCAATTAGAGAAAGCTGGTTTCTGTTGTCTCTGATTGGGAGCCATATTTAAGGTAGCCATAGGCTTTAGTTTGTTGTGGGGAATTGTCTATGTTGAACGTTTGTAGCCTGTGTGTGTGCACTACGTTTATAGCTTCACGGTCGTTTGTTGTTTTGTTAGGTTGTAAGTGTTTTGTTTCGTTTTGCCTTCTTCTATAATAAAAGGAAGATGGCTTATTTTCCACATGCTGCGTTTTGGTCCGTCTCACTCCCACACGAGCGTGACACTATGGAATACTGAAGTATAATTACAAGCATTTCATAAGTGTCAAAGGCTTTATTTGACAATTACATGAAGTTGATGCAAAGAGTCAATATTTGCAGTGTTGACCCATCTTTTTCAAGACGTCTGCAATCGGCCCCCGCATGCTGTCAATTAACTTCTGGGCCAAATCCTGACTGATGACAGCCCATTCTTCCAAAATCAATGCTTGGAGTTTGTCAGAATTTGTGTGTTTTTGTTTGTCCACCCGCCTCTTGAGGATTGATCACATGTTCTCAATGGGATTAAGGTCTGGGGAGTTTCCTGGCTCTGGACCCAAAATATCGATGTTTTGTTCCCGGAGCCACTTAGTTATCACTTTTGCCTTATGGCAAGGTGCTCCATCATGGTGGAAAAGACATTGTTCGTCACCAAACTGTTCCTGGATGGTTGGGAGAAGTTGCTCTCTGAGGTTGTGTTAGTACCAATCTTTATTCATGGCTGTGATCTTAGGCAAAATGTTGAGTGAGCCCACTCCCTTGGCTGAGAAGCAACCCCACACATGAGTGGTCTCAGGATGCTTTACTGTTGACATGACACAGGACTGATGGTAGTGCTCACCTTGTCTTCTCCGGACTAGCTTTTTTTCGGATGCCCCAAACAATCGGAAAGGGGATTCATCAGAGAAATTGACTTTACCCCAGTCCTCAGCAGTCCAATCCATGTACCTTTTGCAGAATATCAGTCTGTCCCTGATGTTTTTCCTGGAGAGAAGTGGCTTCTTTGCTGCCTTTCTTGACACCAGGCCATCCTCCAAAAGTCTTCGCCTCACTGTGCGTGCAAACGCACTCACACCTGCCTGCTGCCATTCCTGAGCAAGCTCTGTACTGGTGGTGCTCCGATCCCGCAGCTGAATCAACTTTAGGAGACGGTCCTGGAGCTTGCTGGACTTTCTTGGGTGCTCTGAAGCCTTCTTCACAACAATTTAACCAATCTCCTTGAAGTTCTTGATGATCCGATAAATGGTTGATTTAGGTGCAATCTTACTGGCAGCAATATCCTTGGCTGTGAAGCCCTTTTTGTGCAAAGCAATGATGACGGCACGTGTTTCCTTGCAGGTAACAATGGTTGACAGAGGAAGAACAATGATTCCAAGCAGCACCCTCCTTTCGAAGCTTCCAGTCTGTTATTTGAACTCAATTAGCATGACAGAGTGATCTCCTGCCTTGTCCTCGTCAATACTCACACCTGTGTTAACGAGAGAATCACGAACATGATGTCAGCTGGTACTTTTGTGGCAGGGCTGAAATGCAGTGGAAATGTTTTTGGGGGATTCAGTTCATTTGCATGGCAAAGAGGGACTTTGCAATTATTTGCAATTCATCTGATCACTCTTCATAACATTCTGGAGTATATGCAAGTTGCCATCATACAAACCGAGGCAGCAGACTTTGTGAAAATGTATATTTGTGTCATTCTCAAAACCTTTGGCCACGACTGTAGATAATACATTGAATGGCACACATGGTTGCATCTGTATCGTTGTTTCAAGTCCAATGCGCTGGAGCCGTTGTTACATTTGTATCATTTGAGGGGCGCACAACGAGCATGGTCATTCGTATAATTTTACTTCTCCTGCGAGAACCCTTTGCACAGGCAAGTCTGACGAGACTTAGCAATACCACAGCCTCTGCCAAAGAAACAAACGGAGCATGGCTTTGTGTTTGGGGTTGCACATTTTACAATGCCAAAAACCCAAAGACCTATTTTACTGGATCTACCAGAGTTTTTCTTTCTATTGGAGATTTGCAGGACGCTTATAAATGGGTCCATACAAACTAAACATGAGTAAGGAACTATGAAAATAGTTTAAATAAACCCTATTTATTCAAAGATTTTTTTTCTTTTACTTAAAATGGATTATTTGCAGTATGGATCAGATTACCACAAAATACGTTATTAGGAAAAGTTTAGGTGTGCGACAGACTGTTCTATCCCATCAAGGTGTGCCACGGTTAAGAAAAGGTTAGGAACCAATGGTCTAGGTTTATGTTATAGACAGAAGTAGAAAATAGTTGGTAGTGAGTGCTACTACTTTCCTAATGCTAAGGAAAGGTACAGACAGTGGTGTTTTTTGAATGAGACCACACGTCTATGATAATGTGTGTATTGTCTTGGTAGATGTGTTGGTTGTGAAGTGTGTATTGATTTTGTCTGAAAAGCCTACGTAGTCTACGTGTGTATAACACCATATGATGCATTGATATGTAAGACTGTCCTCCTTTCCATTAACAGTAAAACACAGTGTCATCGTTGACCAAGGCTTATATAACAGTAAATTCAAGTGTAGACATTACGGTAATCAAATATTCAATTATTCAGATAGGAAGTTTAAGCAGTATTTATCTATAGGTGAAACATGGCCCACTGCATGTTCATACACACAAATACACAAACATGCACACAGTAAGACATTCATTTGAAAACACACAGAACAACAAATGCGTTTTCAGCATTCTCACAATATATAGACAAGGACACAGACACAAAAAGGACACAGAAAGGGCGGAATGACAGAAGGATTTGACAAGGTTTTATTTTCTTGGCTTCTGTTTTGATTGGATGACTTTCAGTAGGATAGGCCTTCTGTTTTTAGTTAGACTACTTTTTCTATGAGCTGGGGAGTGCGAATGAAGAAAGCTGGGTAGCTTAGTTCTGATTCGTGCAAATGGTTGAGTGACCTGTCAGAGTGTGTGTGTGTGTGTGTGTGTGTGTGTGTGTGTGTGTGTGTGTGTGTGTGTGTGTGTGTGTGTGTGTGTGTGTGTGTGTGTGTGTGTGTGTGTGTGTGTGTGTGTGTGTGTGTGTGTGTGTGTTTGAGTGTGTTTGAGTGTGTGAGTGTGTGTGCATGTTGTTTGTGTATTGTGTGTGTAGTATGTCACTTCTGAAGTGTCATATGCTGCCTCCCCAGTAGAGAGATACATATGTATACATCAATGTGACATGTTCAAGAATGGTTGATCACTCATAAAGAGATATAAGAAAAGTAAAAACTTGTTCCATAACCAACAGCATACACAAACACATAGTGATCTTTTTTTTAAACTATTTTCTACTTTTTAGAATAAAAGTGAAGACATCAAAACTATAAAATAACACATATGGAATCATGTAGTAATCAAAAACTTATATTTTAGATGCTTGAAAGCAGCCACCCTTTGCCTTGATGATAGCTTTGCACAATCTTGGCGTTCTCTCAACCAGCTTCATGAGGTAGTCACTTGGAATGCTTTTCCAACAGTCTTGAAGGAGTTCTCAAATATGCTGAGCACTTGTTGGCTGCTTATCCTTCACTCTGCAGTCCAACTCACCCAAACCATCTCAATTGGGTTGAGGTCATGTGATTGTTTTCGGCCAAGTCATCTGATGCAGCACTCCATCACTCTCCTTCTTGATCAAAAACCTTGGCTTACACAGCCTGGAGGTGTGTTTTGGGTCATTGTCCTGTTGAAAAACAAATGATAGTGCCACTAAGCGCAAACCAGAGGGATGGCGTATTGCTGCAGAATGCTGTGGTAGCCATGCTGGTTAAGGGTGCCTTGAACTCTAAATAAATCACAGACAGACAGCAAAGCACCCCAACACCATCACACCTCCTCCTCAATGCTTCACGGTGGGAACCACACATGCAGAGATCATCCGTTCACCTACTCTGTGTCTCACAAAGACAAGGCGGTTGGAACCAAAAATCTCAAATTTGGACTAATCAGACCAAAGGACAGATTTCCACCGGTCTAATGTCCATTGCTCGTGTTTCTTGGCCCAACCAAGTCTCTTCTTCTTATTGGTGTCCTTTAGTAGTGGTTTCTTCACAACAATACAACCATGAAGGCCTGATTCACGCAGTCTCCTCTGAACAGTTGATGTTGAGATGTGTCTGTTACTTGAACTCTGTGAAGCATTTATTTGGGCTTCAATTTCTGAGGCTGGTAACTCTAATGAACTTATACTCTGCAGCAAATGCATTCCAGGTGACTACCTCATGAAGTTGGTTGAGAGAATGCCAAGAGTGTGCAAAGCTGTCATTAAGGCAAAGGACGGCTAAATATATTTTGAATTGTTTAACACTTTTTTGGTTACTATATGATTCCATATGTGGTTTTTTTTTCATAATTTGTCTTCACTGATTTCTTCGCTATGATTCTACAATGTAGAACATAGTAAAAATAAAGAAAAACCCTGGAATGAGTAGGTGTGTCCAAACTTTTAACTGGCACTGTATGTTGTGTATACATACAGTAGTGCGGAAAAGCATTTGGCCCCTTTCGGATTTTCAAATTTTTTGCATATTTGTTATTAGATTTTGTAATCAACCAAAACCTAATACTAGATAAAGGGAACCTGAGTGAACAAATAACACAACAATTACAACATTATTTAATTTATTTCATAAACAAAGTTATGCAACTGATCAACAATTACAGGAAGCTTTCTTTGCTGTCATTGCACTTAAGGTGGCACAAACAGTTATTGAGTGTAAGGGGGCAATTACTTTTTCACACAGGGGAATTGAGTGTTGCATAACTTTGTTAATTAAATAAATACAAATAATAGGTAGATTTATTGTTATTTTTAAACTTAGGTTCCCTTTATCTAATATTAGGTTTTGGTTGAAGATCTGATAGCATTCAGTATCAAAAGTATGCAAAAATAGAGAAAATCAGAAATGGGCAAATGCTTTTTCATGGCCCTGTATATTCATACATCAAACATGAAATGAGTCACGTTTGGTCCTTTTTAGAAGTAGAAACTGCACATCTGCTAGGGGTTTGGGAACTGACGGTGCTGCCAGGGAGAAAAGCAGGTAAAACGCTGGGTAAAAGACAGTTAGAACAGTTAAAATGCCAGGCATAGTTCAAAGTGCTGGTCAATGTACAGATTAAAGGGTCAGGTTATAGCACAGATGGTCATAGAGGTAAAAGAAAAGGGAAGATGGCAGGTGCCAGTTATGGACCAGATCGAAGTCCGGGTTAAGGGCCAGCTAAAGGCACAGGTGGAGGTAAGGTCAAAGGGCAGTGGTACGGTTCCAGTAAATTGGAAGTTTCAGTTAGTGTACAAAGGGAAGGGCTTAGCTGAAGTAAGTAAGGGCCAGCTAGATTAAGGAGGGCCAGGTAGGTATAGTGGTAAAAGTAAAAGGAGGAGGGAGGAAGAAAGCTTGCCCTGGCTCCTTGTCCTGAGATGGAAACAGATTATTATATCACTGAGGTTTGATGTCTGTATATATGAGTATACCAATCACCTTGAAATACCACAGGATGAAGATGTCTCCACAAACACAAAACACAAATAAGCAGAGTGCCCCTGGACGAATGCAATACAGACGAGACAAAACAGCTACATAGTGGTGGGACAGGGGACAGGGGGACGGGGCTACGGGGTGAGGAAAATACGATTTAGAGATGGGGTCAGACAGCCGACACACAGGTGAACACAGAGAGACAAGGGCATGACAAGGGCCCCACGTGGGCTCACAAGCACTTTCTTTCCAGCTTGGTCTCTTATTCTGTGGTGGCATGCGGCGGTACCTGACTATAGCCTGGCTGGGGCTCGAAGGGCTGGTGCTGGGGAGTACCGCACGGGGAAGGAACCCCCGATGTAGAGGCTGACCGGCCCAGTTTGCACACCGCTTTGGATTCTGTAGGGAGACATGCTCAGTCAGTTAGGATGTACAGTACGTTGTTGCGAGAGATGTTGTGAGGACCTGTGTTGTCAGGACCTATAGGCACATTTGCCCTGTCCTTCGTTTAGCTGTGCTTTAGCCTTCAAAAGGAGATAAAACCCAAATAATTAAACACAATTCTTTCGGTTAGCTAACCTTGACTGCTCTGTCCTAAGCACCTGCGTTTTATTAGCTTCATCTCAGTTGCACTGAATGTCAGAACTGCATAGTGGTCACACAAGTTGCATTTCAGTTGCCAATGACTTTAACCAACTCAACAGTAAATTCAAGAAGAGATCAATCTTAATGTACAGTGCATTCGGAAAGTATTAAGAATCCTTTCGTTTTTCCAAATGTTGTTATGAAGTTACAGGCTTATTCTAAAATGAATTTTTCTTTACATTTCCTCATCAGCAGCAGGGACTGGGAGACTTGTCAGGATCTAGGGAAAGATGAACAGAGCCAAGTACACAGAGATCCTTGATGAAAACCTGCTCCAGAGCGCTCAGGACCTTAGACTGGGGTGAAGGTTCACCTTCCAACAGGACAACGACCCTAAGCAAACTGCCAAGACAACGCAGGAGTGACTTCGGGATAAGTCTATGAATGTCCTTGAGTGGCCCAGCCAGAGCCCGGACTTGAACCCGATCAAACGTCTCTGGAGAGACCTGAAAATTGCTGTGCATCGACGCTCCCCATCCAACCTGAGAGAGCTTGAGAGGATCTGCAGAGAAGAATGGGAGAAACTCCCCAAATACAGGTGTGCCAAGCATCATACCCAAGAAGACTCAAAGGTGCTTCAAAAAAGTACTGAGTAAAGGGTCTGAATAGTTATGTAAATTTGATATTTCATTAAAAAAATTCTAAAAACCTGTTTTTGTTTTGTCATTATGGGGTATTGTGCATATATTGATGAGGGAATTTAAAAAAAAATACATTTTAGACTAAATCTGCAACGTCACAAATTGTCAACCGGTCTGAATCCTTTCCCAATGCACTGTATCAAGGATTCTGAGCCACATTTTGTACACATTAAAATTTAAAGAAGTAACATTCATTTCTTTCACCATATCTGAATTATTTAGCCTACCTTGATATAATGCATTTTTTCTGTAAAAAGCCTACTTATAATTCTCAGATGTCATGCCAATACATTTTGTAGACACATTTCATGTGCCTTCTAAATTATTAGCTCTTAGCAATCGAACACTATGGGCTCCAACATTGGAAGTCAAATCATTTTGAACTATTTCCATCTAAAACACATTAATTCAAAACCAATCAATTAATAGAAACATTCTCTTCCACATTCATTTCTGTAATTAAAAACAATTTGTGTGTAACTCCAGGCAGAAGCCCTCACCTGTGACCCCACTCCCCAGCATCATGGTGGGGCTGACAGAAGAGCGTCCCAGGCGGCTGGGCATGGCAGTGGGGTTGGATGAATGTCCGGAGGGCCCATCCCACTCCTGGGATTTGGGAGACTCCTGGCTGCCTCCGTGGTGAGCTTTGCTCTCGTGCCTGGATAGAGGTTCTGTACTGTGGCTCCTGGTCTTGGCCTCACCTGGGAGGGAGAGGGTTGTTTTCAAAAGGCTATCACATTTAGTAAATGCTTATACGCAATCTATATGCACGCTGCCACCACTACACTAAAACCTCTGGACTCGGTGTACCACAGTCCCCTTCCTGTTATTACTGAAACCAGACCACCATCTACTGTGGCCTGGTTTCCATTGCTGCTTAATGCAGTTTTACAGGAACTCCCTACAGTTGCATTTACACAGACAGCCCAATTCCGATCTTTTCCCCAAATATTGTAGAAAGAGCTGTCAAAAGACCAATACGTGGGAATAAAACCAGAATTTGGCTGCCTTTTTAAGCACAGCATACCTGTCACTCATCCCTTCTTAATTGGAGGCATACCACCTGTGTTTATACTACCAAACTAAGAACCTAATTCAGATTTGTATCCAATTTTACTCAGATTTACATGTGGCCCATATCAAAGTTGCGCATTTACACTGATGCAGCCTCTGAAGTAGCATACAGATGGAATGCTCATTTTCTGTCACTGTTCCTTTACATTTTGGGTGCTTGTCGTGGTAGCGGCAGGTCATATGCAAAAAAAAGCCAATTCACAGCCCAAAAAACTCTGATCTGAGGGTCCAGACTGAGGTCACATATGGAACATAAGAATTGTATCAGGATTGAGATCTGGGAGGACAAAACATGTTTCATGAGCATGGCCTTATTTCTATTACTGCATATTGGATGACTCTCATTCATATTCAATTCACCCAGTTCACGTGGTACTTTAATTTCCCCTATGCTCATGAGGTTGCTACAACCTAGCCGATGAATGAAAGTTTACAACGTAGGTTCGAGAGACACATTTGAGGTGATAGAAAGTGACATTCAATACCGCCTTGCAAACTCTTGCCTGCATCTAGCTGCTATAGGGTGTAATCATGAGTCCAACAGTTGCAGTTTGTTATGTTTAAGAGAAAAAAAAATCTACAGAATCAGCGGAATGACTACACCTTTGATCACGCGTAGAGTTCACTCTCATAACAGCCACACTGTATTTGCTTGTGGACTTTAATGCACAACAAATCAAAAGCTTACCTTGACTTGGGAGAGTTCCAGTGTTGTGTTGGAAAGTCATGGCCAGCTAGCTAACATAGCATCCCTCTGTTTGAGCAGGGTGTTTCAGTAGGCTTGGCTAGCTAGCTGCATTTGCTAGTTAGGGAAGTGAAACTGAGAGTGAAAAAAATGACAATCTCTCCCTCTCTATTTCTCTCTTGCTTCTCCTTCGTTTTGGAAGAAATTAATTTGTTTAAAACTGTTCCACTATTGTCTTCCTCTCTCTTTGAGTCAACTACTCACCACCTTTTATTCACCGTAGTGCTAGCTAGCTGTAGCGCATGCTGTCAGTGCTAGATGAATTATCTGATACTTTGATTGGGTGGACAACATGTCAGTTCATCCTGCAAGACCTCTGATAGGCTAGAGGACAACCTCCGGAAGTTGTCATAATTACTCTGTAAGTCTATGGGAGGGAGTGAACACCATGAGCCTCCTAGGTTTTGTATTGAATTTGTACCGAGAGGAGGACGGAATCTTAGTTGTCCTCCGGCTACACCATGGTGCTATCCTACAGAGTGCTGTTGAGGCTACTGTAGACCTTTGCAAAATAGTGTGTTTTAATCAGTTATTTGGTGATGTGATTATATTTAGTATAGTATTATCTAAAAAGTTTTACTTTTAAAATGTTTTACAATTAAACATTTTATGAAATTCACTGAGGAGGATGGTTCTCCCATTCCTCCTCTGAAGAGCCTCCACTGAGATCCACATTTGGAAATGGAAGTCAAAAGATTAGATTGCATATTTATTTTGCCTGTTCACCCATTTCACCTGTTCACCCATTAGTGGAAAGATCAGATAGGTATCAGATAAGGAACTAATTAGCATAAGATCTGAATTGGGCTTCCTGTGTAAACACAGCCATTGACTTGCTCACAGAACTGGCTTCTTCTTGATGTCCCCCGTACCTCATCATGATTAGGGAAAACTGCATTCGATTATATATATATATATATATATCAGACATGGAATGAACTCCAGGAAGAATTGGACAAAGCTATCCCCCTAAGGTTGTTTTAATGCCATGATTATTTGATTGATTATGTGTATTTTGGTATTTGCTTCCCTGGTGTATACATTATATTTGATGTGTGTGTTTTGTATTTTATATGTTGTGCATGGGTCATTTGAATAAGAGACCCGAGTCTCTCAATATGACTTCCCTGTCTAAGCAAAGGTTCATATTTACTTCCATAGTGTATTTATTTTGTATTGATGTATGTGTTTATTATGTTGTATGTCGTGCAGGGGTCACTAAAAAAAACAGCAGCATGAGTTTCAATATGACATCCCTGACTAAATAAATGTTAAATCACCCCCCAAATAAATACAAATACAAATGTATGTAGATAAGAAAGGATCAGATCTTCAATCAGGGCTCCACTCCAATCCTCTCAGATCAACACAGAACAGGTCCCTAGGGAGTCCTTGGCTCTTTCGGGATGTTAAGATACTGCAGTATGATATGACCACGGGGTGTCACTACAGAGCTGAATACTGTTGGGTGCAGAGGTGTGTAGCAAGGAAGGGAGGAGGCCATACTTCCAAAAATGTTGCAGATAAGGTTGTCTACATTGTGCCAAGAGGATGCTACAGCAAAGCCAGATGGCCTATTATCTCTGTACAACCCCTCAGGTTGTATGGTCTAGCACCCTACACCAGCGAGATCATGGTGTCGTGTTCTGGTCATCCCTTCTCTTCTACACTGTCCATTTCTGCATGCTTATTCTACTCATGCTTTCTCCTTTCTCCGCCCGCCCACACGTCCTCATCCCTCTCTTCCTGTCCTCTGCTGGGCGGCTGGGCTGTCTTTTTAAACCCTGCAACCTGCGCTCACAGCCTGTCCATTTGCCACCACATTCATCACGTCCTTCATGTGCTCTAAAGGCATTAAGGAAATTGCTTTGCTAGCAGATGAAAGCTTTTTTCAATTATATTCACTGGCAAGTGTATGAGCCGTAATAACCTTCTTGAGCACGGTCCATTTGCCAGCCAGAGCAGAGAAAAAAGAGAGAGAGAGAGAGAGAGAGAGAGAGAGAGAGAGAGAGAGAGAGAGAGAGAGAGAGAGAGAGAGAGAGAGAGAGAGAGAGAGAGAGAGAGAGAGAGAGAGAGAGAGAGAGAGAGAGAGGAGAGGAGAGAGAGAGAGAGAGAGAGAGAGAGAGATGAGAGACAGAGAGGAGAGAGAGAGAGAGAGAGAGAGAGAGAGAGAGAGAGAGAGAGAGAGAGAGAGGAGAGAGAGAGGAGAGAGGAGAGGAGAGAGAGAGAGAGAGAGAGAGAGAGAGAGAGAGAGAGAGAGAGAGAGAGAGAGAGAGAGTGTTTTCGTGTTGCTATGTCGCCCTGTAGCACTCACATCTCTAGTCAGGAAAATGCCTTGAAAGGCTGGTGAGCTCACATCAACACCATCATCGCAAACACCCTGGAACTACTCCAATTCGCATACTGCTCCAACAGAGCCACAGATGATGTAATCTCTATTGCACTCCACACTGCCCTTTCCCACCTGGACAAAAGAAACACCTACATGAGAATGCAGTTCATTGAGCACCTTGGCATTCTTGGGCACAGGGACTATGGTGGTCTGCTTGAAACATGTAGGTATTGCAGACTAGGTCAAGGAGAGGTTGAAAAACACAAAATAGCACAATTGGTCAGGTGCGTGTGTGTGTGTGATCTGCATCATGATAGGACTATGGGAGAAGTAGTGTTTCACAGAAGTTCTGGGCTCCCGAGTGGTCTAAGCTACTGCATCGCAGTTGTCTAAGGTACTGCATCCCAGTGCTAGATGTGCCACTAGAGATGCTGGTTCGAGTCCAGGCTCTGTCGCAGCTGGCCGCGACTGGGAGACCCATGGAGTGGCAGACAATTGGCCGCGCGTCGTCCGGGTTAGGGGAGGGTTTGTCCGGCAGGAATGTTCTTGTCCCATCGCACCCTAACGACTCCTGTGGCGGGTCGGGTGCAGGTGTACGGTGTTTGCTCCGACACATTGGTGCGGCTGGCTTCCGGGTTAAGCGGGCATTGTGTCAAGAAGCAGTGCGGCTTGGCTGGGTTGTGTTTTGGAGGACGCACGGCCCTCGACCTTCACCTCTCCCGAGTCCATACGGGAGTTGCAGCGATGAGACAAGACTGACGACCAATTGGATACCACGAAATTGGGGACAAAACGGGGTAAAAGTAAAAAATATAAATATATTTCAGTTCTGGGCTCATGCTAATTCTCCTTGCTGGACACACACTGACTGACAGCGTCTGTGCACACACACACCACCCGTTGGTCTTGCCTCCTCCATGCTCCCTCAATTCCACAGCAGAAAATATACACACTATACACACACATACACATGGATTTCATGTTGTAAGATATGTGATAGTATAGTAGTGGCCTGAGGGCACATACTTAATACAGTTGAAGTCGGAAGTTTACATACACTTAGGTTGGAGTCATTAAAACTTGTTTTTCAACCCCTCCACAAATTTCTTGTTAACAACCTATAGTTTTGGCAAGTCGGTTAGGACATCTGCTTTGTGCATGACACAAGTAAGTTTTCCAACAATTGTTTACAGACAGATTATTTCACTTATAATTCACTGTATCACAATTCCAGTGGGTCAGAAGTTTACATACACTTAGATGACTGTGCCTTTAAACAGCTTGGAAAATTGCATAATATTATGTCATGGATTTAGAAGCGTCTGATAGGCTAATTTACATAATTTGAGTCAATTGAAGGTGTACCTGTGGATGTATTTCAAGGCCTACCTTCAAACTCAGTGCCTCTTTACTTGACATGATGGGAAAATCAAAATAAATCAGCCAAGACCTCAGAAAAAAAAATTGTAGACCTCCACAAGTCTGGTTCATCCTTGGGAGAAATGTCCAAATGCCTGAAGGTACCACGTTCATCTGTATAAATAATAGTACACAAGTATAAACACCATGGGACCACGCAGCCGTCATACCGCTCAGGAAGGAGAAGCGTTCTGTCTCCTAGAGATGAACGTACTTTGGTGCGAAAAGTGCAAATCAATCCCAGAACAACAGCAAAGGACCTTGTGAAGATGCTGGAGGAAACAGGTACAAAAGTATATATATCCACAGTAAAACAAGTCCTGTATCGACGTAACCTGAAAGGCCGCTCAGCAAGGAAGAAGCCACTGCTCAAAAAACGGCATTAAAAAAAGCCAGACTACGGTTTGCAGCTGCACATTGAGACAAAGATCGTACTTTTTGGAGAAATGTCCTCTGGTCTGATGAAACAAAAATAGAACTGTTTGGCCATAATGACCATTGTTATGTTTGGAGGAAAAAGGGGGAGGCTTGCAAGCCTTACACCATCCCAACCGTGAAGCACGGGTGTGGCAGCATCATGTTGTGGGGGTGCTTAGATGCAGGAAGGACTGGTGCACTTCACAAAATCGATGGCGTAATGAGGTAGGAAAAGTATGTGGATATATTGAAGCAACATCTCAAGACATCAGTCAGGAAGTTAAAGCTTGGTCGCAATTGGGACTTCCAAATGGACAATGACCCCAAGCATTCTTCCAAAGTTGTGGCAAAATGGCTGAAGGACAACAAAGTCAAGGTATTGGAGTGGCCATCACAAAGCCCGGACCTTAACCATATAAAAAATTTGTGGGCAGAACCGAAAAAACTTGTGGGAGCAAGGAGACCTACAAACCTGATTCAATTACACCAGCTCTGTCAGGAAGAATGGACCAAAACTCACCCAACTTATTGTTGGAAGCTTGTGGAAGGCTACCCAAAATGTTTTACCCAGGTTAAACAATTTAATGGAGATGCTACCAAATACTAATTGAGTGTATGTAAACTTCTGACCCACTGGGAATGTGATGAAAGAAACGAAAGCTGAAATAAATCATTCTCTCTACTATTATTCTGACATTTTACATTCATAAAATAAAATGGTGACCTAATTGACCTAAAACAGGGAATTTTTACTCGGATGAAATGCCAAGAATTGTGAAAAACGAATGTAAACTTCTGACTTCAACTGTATGTTGTGAAATGTATTGTAATGTTTTTTAAATTGTATATAACTGCCTTAATTTTGCCAGACCCCAGAAAGAGTAGATGCTAATGGGGATCCATTATAAATACAAACACTGTCTGTTTTCTCTCTCCACATATCACTGGCTCTCTTATACACCGGACACACACACGTGCACACACACATACACAAACACAAACACACACACATACACATCTGACACTGCCTCCCTCTCTCTTTGTGTCTCTTAATCTATTCCCAACACTGTCTATCTTTCTCCTTCTAACAATGCATCCACCCGCCCCCTCCTCTTTTTTTCTTTCTTAAATGGCCTGTGTCTTTATTTTTCTCTCAGTGTATCTGGGTAGAAGACAGATTGACAGGTATAACCCGTGGGTGGATATATTCAGTACTTTTTTGCAACTTTTTAGCAGCCACTCTGAATTTACATAGATAATTTGAGACGTTTGTAACAGTACTGAAGATTAACATTCATTGAAGTTTTACTTTAAGAAGCTACACTTGAGGTGGGGCTCCGGGAAAATCTGGGTCAGTCCCTCTTAGTACAACATTCTCAAACCAACCTGTCTCAACCAAAATAAAAATAAACATAGCAGCCATCTGTCATTAACAAAATAATTTCCATATTTGAGAAAACATCTACAATACCAGTCAAAAGTTCGGACACACCTACACATTCCAGGGTTTTTCTTTATTTTTACTAGTATCAAATTTGTAGAATAATAGTAAAAACATCAAAACTATGAAATAACACACATGAAATCATGTAGTAATCAAAAAAGTGTTAAACAAATCAAAATATATGTTATACTTAGGTAGCTATCCTTTGTCTTGATGACAGTTTTACACACTATTGGCGTTCTCTCAACCAGCTTCATGAGGTAGTCACCTGGAATTGCATTTCAATTAACATTTGTGCCTTGTTAAAAGTTGATTTGTGGAATTTCAAATAAGTTCAAAATAAAGGAAGAGAAATGACAGTCCATCATTACTTTAAGACACGAAGGTCAGTAAATCCGGAAAAATTCAAGTTTCTTGAATTTTTTCGGATTAAACTGGCTTTCATTAGGAACGCCAGAGGAAAGGAAGACCCAGACTTCCCTCTGCTGCAGAGGATAAGTTCATTAGAATTACCAGCCTCAGATATTGCAGCCCAAATAAATGCTTCAGTGTTCAAGTAACAGACACATCTCAACATCAACTGTTCAGAGGAGAATGTGTGAATCAGGCCTTCATTGTCGAATTGCTACATAAAAAACACCACAAAAGGACACCAATGAGATGAAGAGACTTGCTTGAGCCAAGAAACAAGAACAATGGACATTAGACAGTGGAAATCTGTCCTTTGGTCTGATGAGTCCAAATTTTAGAATTTTGGTTCCAACCGCTGTGTCTTTGTTAGAATCAGAGTAGGTGAACGGTTGATGATCTCTGCATGTGTGGTTCCCACCATGAAGCATGGAGGAGGAGGTGTGATGGTGTGGGGGTGCTTTGCTGGTGACACTGTCAGTGATTTATTTTGAATTCATGGCACACTTAACCAGCATGGCTACCACAGTAGTGGGACTATCATTTGTTTTTCATCAGGACAATGACCCAAAGCACACCTCCAGGCTGTGTAAAGGCTATTTGACCAAGAAGGAGTGTGATGGAGTGCTGCATCAGATGACTTGGCCTCCAGAATCACCCGACCTCAAACCAATTGAGATGGTTTGGGATGAGTTGGACCGCAGAGTGAAGTAAACGCAGCCAAAAAGTGCTCAGCGTATGTGGGAACTCCTTCAAGACTGTTGGAAAAGCTTTCCAGGTGAAATTGGTTGAGAGAATGCCAAGAGTGTGCAAAGCTGTCATCAAGGCAAAGGGTGGCTAATTTGAAGAATCTAAAATCTAAAATATATTTTTATTTGTTTAACACTTTTTTGGTAACTACATGACTCCATAAGTGTTATTTCATAGTTTTGATGTATTCACTATTATTCTATAATGTAGGAAATAGTATAAATAACCTCTCTTGGGCAGGGGGCAGTATTTTTACCTCCGGATGAAAAGCGTGCCCAAATTAAACTGCCTGTTACTCAGGCCCAGAAGCTAGGATATGCATATAATTAGTAGATTTGGATAGAAAACACTCTAAAGTGTCCAAAACGGTTAAAATAATGTCTGTGAGTATAACATAACTGATATGGCAAAATCCAACCAGTAAGTACTATTATTTTGAAAGGCTGTTTTCCATTGAAAGCCTATCCACCATACAAAGACTTAGGACCCAGTTCACGAGCTCTATGGCTTCCTCTACATGTGACCAGTCTTTAGGCATTGTTTCAGGCTTTTACTCTGAAAATAAGGGAGATACAGCACTTTCAATGAGAGGACAGTGGAAATTTCCAGACATGAGCCAAGCGCGTGATCGGGAGCGCGCCTTTCTTGTTTCTCCTTTTCTATTGACGAAGCTTTTGTCCGGTTAAAATGTTATTTATGACAAAAACAACCTGAGGATTGATTTTAAACATCGTTTGACATGTTTCTAAGAACTTTTATTGTACTTTTAAAAAACTTTTCATCTGGATTTAGTGCCCACGCATTGTGCATTCGGATTACTGGACTAAACGCGCGAACAAAAATGAGGTTTTTGGTCATAAAGAGGGACATTATCGAACAAAACAAACATTTATTGTCTAACATGGAGACCTGGAAGTGCCACCAGATCAAGATCATCAAAGGTAAGTGATTAATTTTAATGCTATTTCTGACTTTTGTGACACCTTTGCTTGGCTGGAAAATGGCTGTATTGTTTTCTGTGGCTAGGCGCTGACCTAACATAATCGCAAAGTGTGCTTTCGCCGTAAAGCCTTTTTGAAATCTGATACAGCGGTTGCATTAAGGAGAAGTTTATCTTTATTCGTATGTTTAACACTTGTATCTTTTATCAATGTTTATGATGAGTATTTCTGTAATTTGATGTGGCTCTTTGCACATTCACCGGATGTTTGTTTGAGACAATGCATTTCTGAACATAACACACCAATTTCAAATGAGGTTTTTGGACATAAAGAAGAACTTTATCGAGCAAAACACACATTTAATGTGTAACATGAAGTCCTGTGAGTGCCAGCTGATGAAGATCATCAAGTGTTAGTGATTAATTTAATCGTTATTTCTGACTTTTGTTAGCCCTCACCTTGGCTGGAAAATGTCTGTATGGTTTTCTGTGACTAGGCGCTGACCTAACATAATCGTTTGGTGTGCTTTTTTAGCCTATTTGAAATCGGACACTGTGGTTGGATTTACAAGAAGTTTATCTTTAAAATGGTTTGTAATACTTGTATGTTTGACGAATTTCAATTATGGGATTTCTGTTGTTTTGAATTTGGCGCCCTGCAATTTCACTTTCTGTTGTCGAGGTGGGACGCTAGCGTTGTACCAGAGAGTATAAAGAAAAACCCTTGAATTAGTAGGTGTGTCCAAACTTGTGACTGGTACTGTATACATATTTTCCATGTGGGTAAACACTACGACTCTCGACTATCATCCGTGCCATGTGTTTGTTCCTATTCCTGTTCGCGTGTTGTATTCCTGCTACACTCTGTGCTGTGCTGTGCTGTGAGTCTCAGGATGCATGCAATTTCAGGCCTATAAATAGGCCAGCCATGCTGTGTTATACTGCTGCTACACTGCTATGCTCCAGAATCTTCTAACCTCCCCTGCCTCTCTAGCCCCATGCTGCTGGATCCTGGAGGTTATACTTTTATTGGGTGCACAGAGCTTCGTTGATGTATCGCAGCCAATCAGAGGGCCCAAAATATCTCCCCCTGGCACCAGAGCAAAGGCCTTCGCCAATCAGAAAGAATTAAACAATAAGACAAGCGCAGCCAAGTCCTATGACAGGAGACTGGTATCAGCCCGGCAAGTCAACACAGAATTATAGTGAAGAATATAATGCTGTGAAGAATAGATTCCTAATATGGACACCAAACATTAAAAAGCTCTGTGTATTATTTCATAAAAACTGAAATCAATGGATTTAACCTAAATCAGTGCCATTCTAGACACAGAAATCAGACTTTACCCTCTTGATCCCATTTAGGGCACCTTATGGGTTGCCTTGCCGTGCGTTACCGTGTGGCTTGCCTTGCATGCCAGTATGTGGTTGATGGTGAAGAGGTCCTCATGAGAGTTTACTATAATCTGTGGCGCACTTTCTCTATAATCTGGTTCAATCTGCGACATCCACAGCAACGTTAAAGGTTCTGTCTAACAGGATTCCAGGATTCCAAGTGGGGATTAATAATCTCATTGAGAACTGGTTTGGAACGTGTTTTTAAATTGAGTACTTCAGTTGCTTTTTTATTCTTAGTTTGCATGTGTGTGGGGGGGATGAGTGTGTGAGATTGAGGGAGTCTTTCTGTGTGTCTGTGTGTGTGTGTGTGTGTGCCCATGCTTGTGATCTGCATCATGACTGGTTTATGGGAGAGGCAGTGTGTCACAGAAGTTCTAGGCTCATGCTAATTCTCCTTGCTGGACACATACTCCTAACACTGCTGACAGTGCCCATGCACAAACACCACCTGCTGATTTGACCTCCTCCATGCACCCTCAATCCCACAGCACACACTGTCTGCTGTCTCTCTCCACATCTCGCTGGCTCTCTGATACATCCGGGCACACACACTAGTGCTGAGCGATTAGTCTTTTTTTAAGTCGGTTCGGTTTCGGTTCGATGTTGAAAAAATGATCACAGTTTTTGATTTTTACGATTTTTACACAGTACAGTAGATGCAATATGCATTATGTGGATTGAATGCTGCAAACAACACAGAATATTAAAAAAAAAAAAAAAAGTCACATGATGGTAGTGACTGCCCATTACTGCTTCTCACTTATTAACCATAATGTATTCACGTTAATTGACTTTAATAAAATATTTATTTTACTTAATGACTTCCCATTTTTAACCATTTAATGTGTCTGAAGGTAGAACTCTGCAAACCCGGCAGGCCCCGAGAGAAAATTAAATGCAGCTATAGGCCTACTGCCGACCAATCAGATAGCTCAGATTACTGTGTTTGCACAGTTTCATCGAGCCATAGACTGTAAAAACAAGCCTCGAGCGGACAGCAAAGTTGATACAGTGAGATTTCAAAACATTTAAAACCCTGACTAGAGAGAGACTCATTTAATACAACAAAGAGCTGTCAATAGTTTCTTCAACACTTTTATAGAGTGTCTTCGGAAAGTATTCAGACCTCTTGACTTTTTCCACATTTTGATAAGTTACAGAGTAATTCTGAAATGGATGAAAAAAGAAATCACAATCTACACGCAATACACCATAATGACAAAGCAAAAACTTTAGAGATTTGTGGACATTTTTAAACAATAAAAATACCTTATTTACATAAGTATTTGGTATGAGACTCGAAATTGAGCTCAGGTGCATCCTGTTTCCACTAATCATCCTTGAGATGTTTCTACAACTTGATTGGATTCTACCTGTGTTAAATTCAATTGATTGGACATGATTTGGAAAGGCACACACCTGGCTATATGAGGTCTCACAGTTGACAGTGTGTTGACAGTGTATTTCCGAGCAAAACCAAGCCACGAGGTTCAAGGAATTGTCCATAGAGCTCCCAACCTGACAGAGCTTGAGAGGATCTGTAGAGAAGAGTGGGAGAAACTCCCCAAATACAGGTGTGCTAAGCTTGGAGCATCATACCCAAGACTCTCGATGCTGTAATCACTTTTAAAGGTCCTTCAACAAAGTACTGACTAAATAGTCTGAATACTTATGTAAATGTGATAAATATTTATTTTCCTATATAAATTTGCTAAAATGTCTAAAAAACAGTTTTTGCTTTGTCGTTATGTGGTATTGTGTGTAGATAATTTTTTTTAATCCATTTTAGAATAAGGTTGTAAATGTAACAAAATGTGGAAAAAGTCAAGGGGTCTGAATACTTTCCGAAGCCACTGTAAATCATAGAATGCATGTTCTCCCTACTTGCACTCATGCTACAACCAGCACTGGAGATGCAATGAATGAGTACAACGAAGTGTTTCAATAAGCTTGCGTTGTTATTGTTAGTAGCATGTCTCTTTTTTAGTATCGAGGAATATTTCACTTTCTCCGGTCGTAGGTGTAACAACATGATGCACCACATCAGCTGGACTGATGACTGTGTCCCCTTTTCTCAGCGCAAGGAGGGAGAGCAGAGGAACGGTGAGACAGGTGAGAGGCAGCCTCCTTTCCTCCCTACCCTCTGACCATCAGATGCATGCCACCAGTCCAGTAAAATAAAGAAGGCAAATTATTATGCTCACTCCGCCGTGTCTCACAACGAATATAACAAATCCTCTATTACCATTGTGATCATATACATTTAAAATATATAATTTCTAAATGGTCTGAGAAGAACACCATTGGCAGGGCAATTCAACCAAAGCCAACATAGGCCTATAGCCTACTGCACAAACCTCATTGCTTACAGAACAGTTTTGTATCCTTAAGAGTCTATTGACACCCCCTTCAAGTAACATAATTTAAAAAAAATGCCCGTCAGAATCTGTCAATTTAAGCTAGAGATGTCAGTTTTTCTGCATGGGCTGCGTTTCAATCCACCACATCTGCCAATGTCGGCCTTCCGCAACTGCGGTGGAAGGTGGACGATATACAGCTATGTTTGTCAGAGCATGAGACGTCCCGAAAATTGGTCTTCTTGCGAAAATAGTAGCGTACGAACGGTTTGGCCTTCAAACTAGTGTGACAACTATGTGGAAAGGGGAGACTCTCACATACACACTGGTAATCTCTGGGGGGTTTTTCACAAGTGTCACGGGACTCGTCTGAAGGTAACCCATACTCAATACAGTTGAAGTCGGAAGTTTACATACTCTTAGGTTGGAGTCATTAAATCTCGTTTTTTAACCACTCCACAAATTTCTTGTTAACAAACTATAGTTTTGGCAAGTTGGTTAGGATCTACTTTGTGCATAACACAAGTAATTTTTCCAACAATTGTTTACAGACAGATTATTTCACTTCTAATTCACTGTATCACAATTCCAGAAATTTACATACACTAAAAAAAGCGTGCCTTTAAACAGTTTGGAAAATTCCCGAAAATGATGTAATGGCTTTAGAAGCTTCTGATAGGCTAATTGACATCATTTGAGTCAATTGGAGGAGTACCTGTGGATGTATTTCAAGGCCTACCTTCAAACTCAGTGCCTCTTTGCTTGACATCCTGGGAAAATCAAAAGAAATCAGCCAATTGTAGACCTCCACAAGTCTGGTTCATTCTTGGGACCAATTTCCAAACACCTGAAGGTTCCACGTTCATCTGTACAAGCAATAGTATGCAAGTATAAATAACATGGGACCACGCAGCCATCATACCGCTCAGGAAGGAGACGCGTTCTGTCTCCTAGAGATGAATGTACTTTGTTGTAAAAAGTGCAAATCAATCCTAGAACAACAGCAAGGGACCATGTGAAGAAGCTGTAGGAAACGGGTATAAAAATATCTATATCCACAGTAAAACAAGTCCTATATCGATATAACCTGAAAGGCCGCTCATCAAGGAAGAAGCCACTGCTCCAAAACCGACATAAAAAAGCCAGACTATGGTTTGCAACTGCACATGGGGACAAAGATCGTACTTTTTGGAGAAATGTCCTCTGGTCTGATGAAACAAAAATAGAACTGTTTGGCCATCGTTATGTTTGGAGGAAAAATTAGGAGGCTTGCAAGTCGAAGAACACCATCCCAACCGTGCAGCACGGGGGTGGCAGCATCATGTTGTGGGGGTGCTTTGCTGCAGGAGGGACTGGTGCACTTCACAAAATAGATGGCATCATGAATAAGGAAAATTATGTGGCTATATTGAAGCAACATCAGTCGTGAAGATAAAGCTTGGACGTAAATGGGCCTTCCAAGTGGACAATGACCACAAGCACACTTCCAAAGTTATGGCAAAATGGCTTAAGGACAACAAAGTCAAGGTATTGGAGTGGCCATCACAAAGCCCTGACCTCAATCCCATAGAACATTTGTGGGCAGAATTGAAAAAGCTTGTGGGAGCAAGGAGGCCTACAAACCTGACTCAGTTACACCAGCTCTGTCAGGAGGAATGGGCCAAAATTGACCCAACTTTTTGTGGGAAGCTTGTGGAATGCTACCCAACACGTTTGACCAAGTTTAACAATTTAAAGGCAATGCTACCAAATACTAATTGAATTTATGTAAACGTCTGACCCACTGGGAATGTGATGAAAGAAATAAAAGCTGAAATAAATCATTCTCTCTACTATTATTCTGACATTACACATTCTTAAAAAAAAGTGGTGATCCTAACAGACCTAAGACAGGGAATTTTTACTTATTCCTGATTATTTATGCTACTTTTTTTCCCGGTTATGACTGTGTTATTCAATGCGTTTCTATGGGCTATAGTAGTAAAGGCAAAATGCATTTGATTAAATAACGACTTAGACTTTTTTTATATAAGTTAATGTCGCATAGGCTTTTGTTTTTTAAAACATGTTTTAAAAATATATATTTTCGGTAACCAGTGACTAAGATCATGTATTTTCAGGTAGAGATACTGTACCTCGCAAAGCAACTGCTTTCTTTCCCTCTAGTGCATTCTCTCATCTCTCCCTGACAAGTAAGGAAAGGAAAGGGGGATACCTAGTCAGTTGTACAACTGAAAACCTTCAAATGAAATGTGTCTTCGGCATTTAACCAAACCCTTCTGAATCAGAGAGGTGCGGGGGACTGCCATAATCAACATCCAAGTCTTCGGCACCCGGAGAACAGTGGGTTAACTGCCTTGCTCAGGTGCAGAGTGACATATTGTTACCCTGTCAGCTCTGGGATTCAATCCAGCAACCTTTTGGTTACTGGCCCAATGCTCTAACCACTAGGCTACCTGACACACCAAAGCGGGTGAGCAATGCATTATGGCTATTGTAGTTTATTGCCACGTGCTCTGCACTAATCTATGTAGAATATTGGTCTGTTGGAAACCACAACTCCCTACTATATCGCACAGTTCTGGCTTGTTCTGACTCATCTCTACAGGACCATGCCTCAGGACTGCCTCAGGTTTACCTGGCCTGATGTCTCCTGGCTGTCCCCAGTCCACCTGGCCATGCTGCTGATCCAGTTTCTGCTGTTTTGCCTGTGGCTATGGAACCCTGACCTGTTCACCAGACATGCCATCTTGTCCCAGACGCGCTGTTTTTTCGACCGACCCTCCCTCCCTCCCTCCCTCCCTCCCTCCCTCCCTCCCTCCCTCCCTCCCTCCCTCCCTCTCTCTCTCTATCTCTACCACACCTGCTGTCTCAACCTCTCAATGCTCGGCTATGAAAAGCCATTTACTCCTGAGGTGCTGATCTGTTGTACCCTCTACAATCACTGTGATTATTATTTGACCCTGCTGGTCATCTATGAATGTTCGAACGTCTTGAAAACACCTCTGACACTGGCCCCCTATCTCTTTGTGTATTTTCCTCTATTCCCAACACTGTTTCTCTATATTTCTCCCTCTGACACTGCCTCTCTCTCTCACTCTTTTTTCTCTCTGACATGGCCTGTCTCTCTCTATGTGTCTCTCATGGTCTCTGGTCAGGAGACAGATTGACAGGTATAATCCATGTGTGAATTTATTCAATACCTTTTAGCAACTTTTTAGCAGTCACTCTCTAATTTGAGACAATTTAACCCTCATGCACAAAATACTGTAGCTGCCAATACCTAATCATAGGCACTCACATTCAGTGGACTCCTTGACCTTCCTCCCTCCCGATCCCTTCTTTAGCATATTCCGTCCACCGGTAAACAGGTTGGTGAGTTCATCCAGAGGGCTTGTAGGGGTGCGGGAACGCGACACATTCTGCATGGAGCTGTGGGCCGAAGAAGAGTTACTCAGTTTGCCTCCCCCTTCCTTACCAACCGAGCTCTTGGCGGCATGCGCAACGGAGGTGGATCGAGGCATGCTGCCGCCTAGCTTCAGGGCGTCATAAGGTGGTGGGCGCTTGAGGCTGAGCGGTGTGATCGAGCGGCCCATGCTTACAGGTGAGGGACATGCGGAATGGCTTCTGGGATACCCATGGGCCGACGCCGATGCCTTGTAGAGAGTGGAGGGCATGGGAGGGGCAGAGGAGCGACCAGACGCAGTGATAGTGTGGGTGAATTGGTGATCCCGCTCTACCCGCTCTCTATCCTTCTCCCGTTCTCGTTTCCTGTCTCTCTCTCTCTCCCCCTTGCGGTGGTGGGGGGAGGAGGAGGGGGGAGGAGCCTCAGAGGTCGTGGGTGAGGCACCCCCCCCGGGCTTGTTGGTGTACCCAGTGGCAACATTCTCCAGCATGGGCAGCTTTGTGACGTCCAGCGGTGTGAGGGGTGACTCATCCGAGTTAGGCGAGCACTGGGCAGGCGCTGGCGGAAAGACCAGCAAGGGCGGCCGGTGGGTGAGCAAGTTGGGGAAGGGGGCGGGGATGTCACAGAGGGACCCCCGGGGGGTGGTGTGGGAGGAGGAGGAACGACCCTGCTCCATGTCCTGTTCCCACTTAGCGTCCTGGAGCATGTCGTCGAACATGGGGTATTTCATTTCCTCATAGACCGATTCACTCTGGTCCTCGTCCTCCAGGAGGCGTTGCTTCAGGTCCCTATGAATGTTACCCACCATCTCGATGTAGACAGGCTCGTCCTCATCCTCCGTGTCTGGGGCTGGGCTCGGGCTCTGGCTCTGCGATGAGGACTTTTCCCTCCTTCCTTCCTTCCTGTTGCCATGATTCTGGATGTAGGACTCATCAAAGGAGGTACTCAGCTGCGTGTTAGGGTTCCTCTTTGGCTTGGGAGGAGGGATCCGCTTGTACTCCTCACTGAACGGTCGCGACTTGGACCCTGCACGGGGGACAGACAGACAGCAGCGTTAAAACAGGTCATCAGCAGATGGCCATGATACAAAGGACAATAGTGGCAGAATTGTTTAAGTTTAAGATCACTTTATTGGTCCAGCCAAATTTGACTTTTGACGCTTTTTTACCCTTCTGAAAGACACAGATACATAAACATACATATACATGGAGAGGTGCAGGGGACTGCCACACTGTATTTTGTTCCCCCACTTGCAAGTACATGGGTATTTGTTTCTTCAGAGTTAGGGTTAGCATTAGGCTCAAGGTTAGGGGTAGAGTTGTCATTCCAAGCCGGGCCTGAAATTCCAGCTCGGGCTTGTCTGGCTGTGTACATAAAAAAAAAATAAGAAATGCAGCACCGTGTCTCTCTCCTCCTCTCTGTCAATGAGCAGGACAGGCAGTGCAGCCAGCAACAGTGTGTATCCCGTTGTCCATGTTGCTGACGCTATACCCAATTACAGTCATTTTATTCATTGTTTTACTTGTTGTTTCTCTTACTGAAAAGTTCTGTTAATGAAATCCCTCATTTGTTTTCGACAGCAAAAGCATTTCCCTTCAACCGTTACCATGCTCTATTCATGTGGCACTTGCATGTAGTAGGGCATGACCAATAAGGTAGGGCCGGACCATAGGACAGCCAACCATAATTGCATTAATAAATTGGTTATAACCTCAGAAAACTGTTATAACACAGCAAAATGGATGCGAAGGATGTGAAGAAGGGTCTTGCCACAGGCGAATGTATATTGGTTGCTCAGGAGGGAAAGGGGAAGTCTGATCTCTGGAAAACATTTGACCTGGTTGTTCAACCACTGGCGAATCCTCTGGCATTGAAAAATGCAAAGGTTGCGGGGCATTTTTAAAGTATGACAACAAAACAACTGGTACGTCTTCTCTGTAGTGCCATTTTAACAGGTGCCCTGGTGCGACGGCCTCTTCCCCAGTCCAAACCTCTATGTCTGCATTTGTAAACAAAAACGTAACTGCGCCACTTAAAGTAAAGCAGTCGGTACCTGACAAATCCGTCCGTTTTTGCTCTAAGGATGTTTTGGCCCTGTACTGTAGAAGGGGCAGGCTTTGACGAGCTCGCCCAAAAGCTTATTGATGTGCTGGCTACTTACGGGAAGGTGCATGCTACCCCTTCCAGCAGACTGTCTCCGCCAGATGTCTGAGCCTGGCAGACGAAAAGAGAGAAACCTTGACAGAGAAGTTGAAACATCCTGACATACGGACTGATGACTATCGGCAGCTTAGTTATCTGACGATAACATGCCGTTATACTACTGCCGATTTCCAGATTTCCAACCTGACCCACAGCACAGTTTCCAGCAGAAGATGCCAAAACCGGGGGAAATAGTGAAGCTGCTAGTGACCAAATTTGGCCTCAACGCTACGTCATTTTAAGCAAAATTGTTTGGGTAACTGACCAGGGCTCCAACATCGTTCTAGCCCTTCGGCCATATCAGAGACTGGACTGCCGGGCACCAAGTTCTATACGCGGTGCTGTGACATGGCCTTGAGGGAGCAGCACTGGCCATCGATGCACCTGGCGTTGCTGAAACGCTCACCGCAGTAAAGTCCCTTGTCAGGTAGGCTACTTATGACATGATGATATAAGCTAAATAAATACAATGCAGTATGTTATCCTGATTATTTTGCTTTATATAAACATGTAATACCTTTAGTAACAGTGCATTTAGGAATATAATGAATATAGCCAATATAATAATAATGTAGACCTAATGCATTCATATAGCTTTCCATCGGCATCTTATTTGCCATGCAACGGGTTTGAAAGTTTATGATGTGCTTATGAGCAACCACTCTCTACAGCTATGTCAAGTAGTCTGGGCTGGCTGCGCAACTCTCAAAGATCCAGCTGCAGATGGGAGACACAAGGTTTAGTACGGTGTACCCGACCCTCAACTCTGTTCAGGACATGTACAATGAAGTGCACGAGAAGCTGGAGGCCCGCAGAAAGAGGCCCTCAGAGAGAGAGGCAAAAGAATGACCTGCAGTATCCCCCTGGAGTTCCTAAAGCCATTTTCTGACACACAGGAGGAACTGAAAAAGTATCTTCCTCATAATTAACCTGGTTTGTCTCGGGTCAGAGAGACTAAGGTATCCCTGTCAGCCCCACGCACTTGACTCGACAGCGTCACAGCGGTTGATTGGAGAGGAAGGTGAACATCGAAGACCCACACAAGGTGGCAACATTCCTCTGGCCCAAGTTCAACCAGTTGAGGATGCTGCCCGCCCAAGACAGGCAAGATGTCTTTGACCATGTGCGCAAACTTTTACAATCCATGGCCGTGCCACCATCAGAGGAGCCTACAGAATACGAAGCGTCTGTGCCACAACCCGCCAAGAGAAGAGAGTTGGACTTTTCAGAGAATATAAGATGATGACGACGTGACAAGATACACAACAGAGGCCTGTGATGGCAGACAAAAGAGATATTGTTTGGCTGGGGGAAGTCCAAAAGAGCACAGTATATCCACGGCTAGCCAAGTTGGCGAGAAGTGTGATTTGCGTCCCAGGCCAGCAGCAGCAGTGAATGAGTATCCGACGCGGCAAGCTGGACCATAGACAAAAGGAGAACCATGCCTGAACCCTCCACCGTGGAAGTGATCCTTTTTCTTAACAATAATATGCAGCATTTATGTGAGTAAACAACCAATTGGAACTTTTAAATTAAAATTAAATGCATATGGCCTACATTAGCTATTGGTATCCCAATTATTCTGACATTTCCAATAAGTTGCCTAGGCTTTAAATTATTAATGAACTATCCATTCTATTTTATTTCAACTTGACAGCGGCAGGAAGGTACTTTCTTTGTCCCTATGACCACCAGCAATCCCTGGGACTTGTGGCGGGACTCCTGGATCTGTCCAAAGATATGTGTTCTTCTGTTAGCCTAATAATAGCAACAACATGTATAATACCAGTCAAAAGTTTGGACACACCTTCTCATTCAATGTGTTTTCTTTATTTTTGCTACTTTCTACATTATAGAATAATTTTAGATTCTTCAATGCCTTGATGACAGCTTTGCACACTCTTGGCATTTTCTCAGACAGTCTTGAAGGAGTTCCCACATATGCTGAGCACTTGTTGGATGCTTTTCCTTCACTCCCCGTCCATCTCATCCCAAACCATCTCAATTGGGTTGAGGTCGGGTGATTGTGGAGGTCAGGTCATCTGATGCAGCACTCCATCACACGCCTTCTTGGTCAAATAGCCCTTACACAGCCTGGAGATGTGCTTTGGGTCATTGTCGTGTTGAAAAACAAATGGTAGTCCCACTAAGCGCAAACCAGATGGGATGGTGCATCGCTGCAGAATGCTGTGGTAGCCATAATGTTTAAAAGTGACTTGAATTCTAAATAAATCACTGACAATGTCACCAGCGAAGCACTCCCACACCATTACACCTCCTCCTCCATGCTTCACCTACTAGGCGTCTCACAAAGACATGGCGGATGGAACCAAAAATCGTACATTTGGACTCATCAGACCAAAGGACAGATTTCCACTGGTTTAATGTCCATTGCTCGTGTTTCTTGGCCCAAGCAAGTATTTTCTTCTCATTGGTGCCGTTTAGTACTGGTTTCTTTGCAGAAATTGGACAATGAACGCCTGATTCACACAGTCTCCTCTGAACAGTTGATGTTGAGATGTGTCTGTTACTTGTGTGAAGCATTTATTTGGGCTGCAATTTATGAAGCTGGTAACTTTAATGAACTTATCCTCCGCAGCAGAGGTAACTCTGGATCTTCCTTTCCTGTGGCCTCCGCATGAGAGCCAGTTGCATCATAGCGCTTGATGGTTTTTGCGACTGCATTTGAAGAAACTTTCAAAGTTCTTGAAATATTCTGAATAGACTGACCTTTATGTCTTAAAGTAATGATGGACTATCGTTTCTCTTTGCTTATTTGAGCTGTTCTTGCCACCATATGGGCTTGGTCTTTTACCAAATATGGCTACCTTCTGTATACCACCCCTACCTTGTCACAACACAACTGATTGGCTCAAAAGCATTAATAAATTCCACAAATGAACTTTTAACAAGGCACACCTTTTAATTGAAATGCTTTCCAGATGACTACCTCATAAAGCTGGTTGTGAGAATACCCAGAGTTTGCAAAGCTGTCATCAAGGCAAAGAGTGGCTACTTTGAAGAATCTCTAATATAAAATATATTTTGATTTATTTAACACTTTTTTGGTTACTACATGATTCCATATGTGTTATTTCACAGTTTTGATGTCTTCACTTGTCACGTTTGTCATAAAGATCGGACCAAGGTGCAGCGTGGTATGCATACATTCTTTTTTATTAAAGAAAGAACACTGGATGCTCACTTGAGCCCGGCAAGTGCGGGGCGCTAACACAGGACGCACTGGACTGTGCAGACGCACCGGAGACACAGTACGCAGAGCCGGCGCAGGATATCCTGGCCCAAGGAGGTGTACTGGAGACCAGGAGCGCTGAGCCGGCACCATCCGTCCTGGCTGGATGCCCATTTTAGCCCGGCAAATGCGAGGAGCTGGAATAGAGCGCACCGGGCAATGAATGCGAACTGGAGACACCTTGCGCATCTCTGCATAACACGGTGCCTGACCAGTTACAAGCTCCCCATGGTAACACGAGGAGTTGGCTCAGTCAATCACTCTTTCACTTTGAGCCAGGAGAGATTGACATGCATCTCATTAATGTTAGCTCTCCGTGTACTTTTAAGGGCCAGCCGTGCTGCCCTGTTCTGAACCAACTGCAATTTTCCTAAGTCCCTCTTTGTGGCACCTTACCACATGACTGAACAGTAGTCCAGGTGCGACAAAACCAGGGCCTGTAGGACCTGCCTTGTTGATAGTGTTGTTAAGAAGGCAGAGCAGCACTTTTTTATGGACAGACTTCTCCCCATCTTGGCTACTGTTGTATCAATATGTTTTGACCATGATAGTTTACAATCCAGGGTTACTCCAAGCAGTTTAGTCTCCTCAATTTGCGCAAATTCCACATTATTCATTACGAGATGTAGTTGAGGTTTAGGGTTTAGTGAATGATTTGTCCCAAATACAATGCTATAGGTTATGGAAATATTTAGGACTAACTTATTCCTTGCTACCCATTCCGAAACTAACTGCAGCTCTTTGTTAAGTGTTGCAGTCATTTCAGTCGCTGTAGTAGCTGGCGTGTATAGTGTTGAGTCACCCGCATACATAGACACATTGGCCTTACTCAAAGCCAGTGTTACGTTGAGATTACATAATTTATGGATCTGTTGGGGCTGTATGCAAATTGGAGTGGGTCGAGGGTATCTGGGATTGTGGAGTTAATGTGTGCCATAAATAGCCTCTCCAAGCACTTTATGAATACAGAAGTGGGTGCTACAGGGCGGTAGTCATTGTGGCATGAAGCCTTAGAGTTCTTGGGGACAGGAATGAGCGTGATCATCTTAAAACATGTGGGGATTACAGACTGGTACTAGGAAAGGTTGAAAATGATTCTGAATATGCCTGCCAACTGGTCATTGTGGGACTTGTACTTATTCCTGCCGGCATACTCTCAGGGTTGTCTACGATAGTTCTATGTGTGGTAGCCCTGTTCTCAACCTCTGTGTTATTCCAGGGCTTTTGATTGGGGAAGCAGGGAACCCTCACTGTGGGGAAAATGTAGTCAATGCACTTTCTAATGAAGCCGGTGACAGAGGTGGTTAGCTCATCAATGCTATCGGGGAAGTCTCAAACATATTCCTATCAGTGCTAGCAAAGCAGTGCAAAGCAGTCCTGAAGCATGATCTCTAAGTCACGCGTACTCGAGTACTCGAGTCACGCGTACTCCCCGCTTGAATTTCTGTATGTAAACAGGAAGCAGGAGTAGAGTCATGATCGGATGTTCCGAATAGCGGACGAGGGAGGGCCTTGTATTCTTGCTTGTAGGTAGAACAGCAGTGGTCTAAGACTTTATCGTCCCTAGTGCCGTTGGAGATGTGTTGATGGAAGTTGGACATCACGTGTCTTAGTGACGCAGAATTAAAATCGGTGGCAACCAGAAAAGCAGCCTCTGGATACAGGTTTTATTGCTTGTTTATAGCCTTGTACAGTTCGCTTGTTATTTTTGTTGGTCCTGAGGCGGAATGTATACAGCAGTCATGATAACAGGACGCAAACTCCCTCGGGAGGTAGAAGGGTCAGCGTTTGACCATCAGGTATTCCAAGACAGGTGAACACTTCCACCGCGCTGGAGTAAGCACACCAGTTGGTTTTGATGAAGAGGCAAACCTCCCCCCTCGATTTCCCAGACTCCACTGTCCTGTCCGCCCGGTGAATGGAGAATCCATCAAGTTGGAGAGCCATGTATCAGAAAAGCAAAGAATATTGCAGTTTCGAGAGTGGTGGTAAATCCCCGATTGGAAGTCATCCAGATAATTATCAAGTGACTGGCGAGTAGAATGGAGGGAAGAGGTGGCCGGTTTACCATTTGCCTTCATCTCACTAGGATCCACCCTCTTGCCTCTGTAACGCCGGAGTTTATTCTTGGTAGCCCAAAAATTGGGTTGGAATTACAGAGAGAGCCCAGGGCAGATGAATCGAAGTTGAAGCCAGAATTGGGGTAAGTAATTGCCAAGATGATGTTCAAAAGTTCTTGTCAATTGTAGGAAATAATAGCACCCACACAATAGACCCTTGATGGCCTCCTATTTCATAGGCTTTTTCCTGTGCACACACTGTTCCTACTACGCACAATCTCAAAAGCACATAAACCTATCATATTGAAACACTTCACTACCCAGTACGCAAAAAAAGGCCTCTGGCTTGATATTTGCCATTTACCTATACCCAAGGCTTTAAATTCCTACCACTAGAGGCCGAGCAGAGTTTGCCATTTAAGCTGTTATTTGCATCTCTGGCAGGAAGCCCCCACTCAGAGGACCACTGTAAAACCTCATCAAGCAATCTAGCCACGGGTTCATTTGAAAGACAATCTATATTTTTTGCATTATTAAGTCTTGATATATGCTACAGTTTATGATTCATACTCTCACTACAACACTGTCAATACTAGAGAAATGCACACTACGTACAGTCGGTGGTGGCACCTCTTAAACGCCAGAGAAGAATCCGAAAAGCCCACACCAACAGGAAGTTACCATCAACCATATCCTCCATTGAATGTAATAGCAGCAGAGATTCTCTTTGGAAGAATGACAAATTGTGGAAAGAAAATACCACAGGCTTTTGGAACTAAAGAACAGTTAAATTGTTTGTATTTATCACCACTGAACATTTTGAAATACGGAACTACAGTGCAAAGTACTCAGACCCCTTGACTTTTTTGACATTTTGTCACGTTACAGCCTTATTCTAAAATGTATTAAAATGTTTTTTTCGCCCTCATCAAGCTACACACAATAATACTCCATAATGACAAAGCAAAAACACGTTTTTAGACATTTTAGCAACAAAAAAAAACATTTAAAAAAATGAAATAATACATTTACATAAGTATTCAGACACTACTCAGTAATTTGTTGAAGCACCTTTGGCAGCAATTACATCCTTGAGTCTTCTTGGGAATGATGCTACAAGCTTGGTACACCTGTGTTTGGGGAGTCTGTCCCATTCTTCTCTACAGATCATCTCAAGTTCTGGCTGGTCCACTCAATGACACTCAGAGACTTGTCCAGAAGCCACTCCTGCATTGTCTTAGCTGTGTGCTTGGGGTCATTGTCCTGTTGAAAGGTGAACCTTCGCCCCAGTCTGAGAACCTGAGGGCTCTGGAGCAGGTTTTCATCAAGGATCTCTCTATACCTTGCTCCGTTCATCTTCCCTAGATCCTGTCTAGTCTCCCAGTCCCTGTCACTCAAAATATTCCCACAGCATGATGCTGCCACCACCATGCATTAATGTAGAGATGGTGCTAGGTTTCCTCCAGACGTGACGCTTGTGCCTCGACACAATCCTGTCTCGGAGCTCTAAGAGCAATTCCTTGGACCTCATCACTTGGTTTTTATTGTGACATGCACTGTCAACTCATGTCCGTGACATGCACTGTCAACCTTATATAGACAGGTGTGTGGGCTTGAGGTTGCTTCCTTGAGCACGCAGGTCAACAGTCTAGGTAAGAAACTTTGGAAAGCACAGAGTGGAATGTTTACCTTTTCTAGGCCGGTGTTGCCCGGAGTTCGTTTGCATCTCCTGCCTCTCATCCCCCATCTGATTGCGGAGTCGAAGGAGCACAGCACGAGGAGCATAGCAATCGACGATGGTCGCATGTCTCAAGTTGTAGAAGCCGAATACAGCAGCCTCCCGCAAAGCAGTCTACCCTCTCAACGAGAGGCCCAGAACGGATTGAAACAACGAATAGTTTCACAACCCTGGACCCTGATCTTCCTGCACATTTGTCGCTGGAGGTACCTGTGTCTGCGGCCACTGTGCCTACTCCTACTCCTTCCCCTAACTTGAGCCCCACTCTGGATCGATGGCTTCTCCATCTGTCGGATGCCTGCACCAGGCACTAGGAGCTACGAGCTCAAGTTATCCTGCCACTCACACATTCTTAAAGGGTTCTTCGAATCCTGTGAAGCATGGGAGTGGGCGGATTTCCTCGTCCTTCTCGCCAGGAGTGATTTTGGGCAGCTCCATGGTAAGAAATGTGACTGTTCCTGGTGCATAAACTATATCGAGTCAATGACATAAATAAGCTGCTCCCGAATGTACAACGTTAGTAGATAGAAATCGATTCTATTGTGGTCCATGTGGGTTTTTATTGACATTATGAAGGGCAGCTCTGAACAGTTGAAACTGGATTTTAAAGAGTTGATTGACTCTCTGCTATACACTGATAAAAGACATCATATCCGACACTGTGCCCTCTCTGAATTGTGGCATGCAATGTTTTAGCAGGATTCTTTCTCTTCACAACTGGCTACGTGATTATTGCTGCTCAATGTGTGTAACTTTTGTTGACAATTTCGATACCTTTTGGAAACAAAACCTATTTAATAAGGAGGATGGAATCCACCCAAATCATTTGGGTTCCTGGATCCTTTCACAGGATCATATGGCTGTGCTGAGACAACGACTTATCAATGACCCAAGCCCAGCTCAGTTAATCCCTACCATTGTGTTGCTGAGTTGTCATAATTCTTCAGCAAATGTACATTAAACCAGGGGTGTTGGTAACTGCCCTGAATTCCTCTGCTGATCCTACATATATTGTATGCAGCAATCATGTGCCCATGAACCAGATGTATGCTGTTAGGACTGAGGCGGTTTGCCCTGGTAGGAAGTCCACTGTGTGCAGCTCAACCTGCACTAACATCAATAACATGAGCATGTCTACTTCTGCTAAGCTTCCCAGTAAAGCAATGAAAACAAGCAAGCATCCCAGAAAAGTGCTCAAAATAGCCCATGTTAAACATATGTAGCTGAAGAAACAAGTTTCATGAAATTAATAACTTGCTAGTAACATATTACATTCATATTCTCTGAAACTCACTTAGTAATCGCTTTGACGATACAGTGGTAGCAATACAAGGTTACAACATTTACAGAAAATACAGAAAGGCCAATGGTGGATGTGTTGATGTTTGCATCCAGAACCAGAATCCTGTAAAGCTTAGAGAGGATCTCATGTTAAATACTGTTGAAGTAATATGGCTACAGGTTCATATGGCACACCTAAAGCCCATTATTGTGGGAAACTGCTATAGACCACCAAGTGCTACCAGTCAGTATCTGGATAACATGTGTGAAATGCTTGATAATGTATGTGATATCAACAGAGAGGTATATTTTCTGAGTGTTTTAAATAGTGACTGGCTGTCATGAGGCAGCCCACTCAAGAAAATGCTTCAAACTATAACCAATGCCTGCAACCTGGTTCAGGTTATCATCAGCCTACCAGGCTAGTTAAAAACAGAAACGGAATTGAATCATCAACATTTATTGATGACATGTTTATTAATGTTTCAGAAATGAGCTTGAAAGCCGTATCCAGATCCATCGGATGTAGTGATCAAAATATAGTAGCCATAACATAGTGTACAAGAGGTCATACAATAAGTTTGTAGTGATTCCTATGCTGTTGATGTAAAGAATATTTGCTGGTCCGTGGTGTGTATTGAAGAGCAAAAAACATTTACGAAAATGCTTGTCACAGTTACTAATAAGCATGTCTCCATTAAGAAAATGACTGTAAAAAATGTTCAATCCCTGTGGATTGATGAGAAATTGAAAAATGTTATGGTTGAGAGGGATGAGGCAAAAGGAATGGCAAATAAGTCTGGCTGCACAACCGATTGGCAAACATACTGCAAATTGAGAAATCATGTGACTAAACTGAATAAACAGAAGAATAAACTACACTATGAAACAAAGACAAATGACATGAAAAATAATAGTAAAAGCACCTTGGAGCACCTTTTTAGATGTTTATTTAACTAGGTAAGTCAGTTAAGAACAAATTCTTATTTACAATGACGGCCTAGACCGGCCAAACCCTAACCAAGACAATTGTGCACCGCCCTATGGGACTCCCGATCACAGCCGGTTGTGATACAGCCCGGGATCAAACAGGGTCTGTTGTGAAGCCTCTAGCACAGCGATGCAGTGCCTTAGACAGTTGCGCCACTCAGGAGCCCTTAAATGAAAGCACCAGGTCTCATTCATCACAAAAATAACTGATATTATCAACTACTTTAATGATTTTTTTCATTAGCAAGATTAGCAAACTTAGGCATGACATTACAGCAACAAACGGTGAAACTACACATCCAAGTATATCTGATCAAATTATGAAAGACAAGCATTGTAATTTTGAATTCTGTAAAGTGAGTGTGGAAGAGGTGAAAAACATATTATTGTCTATCAACAATGACAAGCCACTAGGGCTATTTGCCATTATCTTCATTTTAAGCCTACTAGAAAGTGTGTGCCCTGAGGCCTGAAAGGAAGCAAAAGTCACTCCATATTTGAGTCACTGGCTCAAATAGCCGACCAATCAGTCTGTTACCAACCCTTAGTAAACCTTTGAGAAAAATGTTGTTCGCCCAGATACAATGCTATTTTACAGTAAACAAATTGACAACAGTCTTTCAGCACTCTGATACGGAAGGATATTCAACAAGCACAGCAACAACAACAAAAAACAAGCCATGAAGTCAAAGGAATTGTCCGTGTCGAGGCACAGATATGGGGAAGGGTAAAAACTAATTTCTGCAGCATTGAAGATCCCAAAGAACACAGTGGCCTCCATCATTCTTAAATGCAATAAGTTTGGAAGTACCAAGACTCTTCCTAGAGCTGGATGCCTGAGCAATCGGGAGAGGAGGGCCTTGGTCGGGGAGGTGACCAAGAACCCAATGGTCACTCTGACAGAGTTCCAGAGTTTCTCTGTGGAGATGGGAGAACCTTCCAGAAGGACAGCCATCTCTGCAGCACTCCACCAATCAGGCCTTTATGGTAGACTGGCCAGACGGAAGCCACTCCTCAGTGAAAGGCACATGACAGCCTGCTTGGAGTTTGCCAAAAGGCAGCTAAAGACTCTTAGACCAAGATTGAACTCTTTGGCCTGAATACCAAGCGCCACATCTGGAGGAAAACAGGCACCATCCCTACGGTGAAGCATGATGGTGGCAGCATCATGCTGTTGGGGTGTTTTTCAGCGGCAGGGACTGGGAGACTAGTCAATCACACTCCACACTGCCCTTTTCCACCTGGACAAAAGGAACACCTATATGAGAATGCTGTCCATTGACAACAGCTCAGCATTCAACACCATAGTGCCCACAACGCTCATCACTAAGCTAAGGACCCTGGAACTAAACACATCCCTCTGCAACTGGATCCCGGATTTCCTGACGGGCCGCCCGCCAGGTGGTAAGGATAGGCTACAACACATCTGCCATGCTGATCCTCAACACTGGGGCCCCTCGGTGGTGTGTGGTTAGTCCCCTCCTGTACTCCCTGTTCACCTACGACTGCGTGGCCAAGCACGACTCCAACACCATCATTAAGTTTGCTGACGACACAACAGTGGTAGGCCTGATCACCGACAACGATGAGACAGCCTATTGGAAGGAGTTTAGAGACCTGGCAATGTGGTGCCAGGACAACAACCTCTCCCTCAATATCAGAAAGATAAAGGAGCTGATCGTGGACGACATGAAAACGGAGGTCCGAACAGGCCCCCATTAACATGGGAATCAGTGAAGATCAAATTCTTATTTACAAGGAC
Organism: Salvelinus fontinalis; assembly: GCF_029448725.1. Classification (NCBI taxonomy): domain Eukaryota; kingdom Metazoa; phylum Chordata; class Actinopteri; order Salmoniformes; family Salmonidae; genus Salvelinus; species Salvelinus fontinalis. Next base: position 50,617,904 of record NC_074697.1, read on the forward strand.
AGCCTACTCCTTCCTCCCAGTCGGGGAATTGAACCCCGGTCTCCCGCGTGCCCGCTTTCAAATGCTTCTCAAAGATGCCCTCTGGTGGTCAAACTAGCACTAACTAGCATTAATGGCACCAGGGGTTCACACTTAATAACGTACCATAGAATTCTGCAGCACCATGCAAACTGTGCCTCAGTACACTGCAACTTTTAAAGGAGGAACCAGTGTATGGCAACTGCTAGGCGTCCGACCGTAAGGCGCCACAGAGGGTATTGCGTATTTCCCAGTACATCACTGGGGCCAAGCTTCCTACCATCCAGGACCTATATACTAGGCAGTTTCAAAGGAAGGCCAAAAAATTGTCAAAGACTGCAGTCACCCAAGTCATAGACTGTTCTCTTTGCTACCACATGGCAAGTGGTATCGGAGCGCCAAGTCTAAGTTCCAAAAGGCTCCTTAACAGCTTCTACCCCCAAGCCATAAGACTGCTGAACAATTAATAAAATGGCCACCCTAACTATTTACGTTGACAAGCTCACAGACGGGACCATCGAAGGGCTGAAGTGCATCGAGCATAAAAAGTGGTCTGTCCTTTGTTGCAACACTCACTACCAAGTTCCAAACTGCATCTGGAAGCAACGTCAGCATAAGAACTGTTCGTCGGGAGCTTCATGAAATGGGTTTCCATGGCCTATCAGCCGCACACAAGCCTAATATTATCATGTCGTAATGCCAAGCGTCGGCTGGAGTGGTGTAAAGCTCACCACCATTGGACTCTGTAGCAGTAGAAATGCGTTTTCTGGAGTGATGAATCACGGTCCACCATCTGGCAGTCCGACGGACGAATCTGGGTTTGACAGATGCCAGGAGAATGCTACCTGCTCCAATACATAGTGCAAACTCTACAGTCTGTTGCAGGGGGAATAACGATCTGGGGCTGTTTTTCATGGTTCAAGCTAGGCCCCTTAGTTTCAGTGAAGGGGAATCATAACCCTACTGCATACTAGCATACATTCTAGAAAATTATGTTCTTCCAACTTTGTGGCAAAAGCTTGGGGAATGCCCTTTTCTGTTTCAGCATGACAATGCCCCCATGCACAAAGTGAGGTCCATACAGAAATGGTGTGTCGAGATCGGTGTGGAAGAACTTGACTTGCCTAGACAGAGCCCTGGCTTCACAACCCCATCAAACATCTTTGGGATTAATTGGAATGCCGACTGTGAGCCAGGCCAAATCACCCAACATCAGTGCCCGACCTCACTAATGCTCTTGTGGCTGAATCTGCCATAAGTTCTCGCAACAATGTTCCAACATCTAGTGGAATGTCTTCCCAGAAGATTGGAGGCTGTTATAGCAGCAAAGAGGAGACCAACACCATATTAATGCCCATGATTTTGGAATGAGATGTTTGACAAGCAGGTGTCCACATACTTTTGATAATGATGTGTATGTAGATGTCCTACCCTAACTCTTTCAGGTAATACATTCTATGCAGTGTTAGCCTTATATTTAGCTAATGAATAATGGGTTATGCATGGCCTCACGCCTTAAAAAAATGCTTCTTATCTCCTGGAGTCCAGTGAAAAAAGAGCAGTTATTTATTCAGACCCATTACCATTCAGTCTTTGTGAAGAGAAGTGAAGGCTACCTGCATCTTATTCTAGTCCAATATTATTCAAGCATGTCATTACAATGCTGACGATAAGGACAACGAAACGAATTTCAGTTAACTGTTGAAAGCGAGGAAGGAATGAAGCAAGAGAAAGAGTAATAAATCAAATCAAATCAAATCAAAGTTTATTTGTCACGTGCGCCGAATACAACAGGTGTAGACCTTACAGTGAAATGTTTACTTACAGGCTCTAACCAATAGTGCAAAAAAGGTATGAGGTGAACAATAGGTAAGTAAAGAAATAAAAACAACAGTAAAAAGACAGTGAAAAATAACAGTAGCGAGGCTATATACAGACATTATTTATATTTCTACTTTGCACATTCTTCCACTGCAAATCTACCATTCCAGTGTTTTACTTGCTATATTGTATTTACCTCGCCACCATGACCTTTTTTTGCCTTTACCTCACTTATCTCACCTCATTTGCGCACATTGTATATAGACTTATTTTTCTACTGTATTATTGACTGTATGTTTGTTTTACTCCATGTGTAACTGTGTTGTTGTATGTGTCGAACTGCTTTGCTTTATCTTGGCCAGGTCGCAATTGTAAATGAGAACTTGTTCTCAACTTGCCTACCTGGTTAAATAAAGGTGAAACAAAATAAATAAAAATAAAAGACACCGGTTAGTCGGGCTGATTGAGGTAGTATGTACATGTAGATATAGTTAAAGTTACTATGCATATATGATGAACAGATTGTAGCAGTAGCATAAAAGAGGGGTTGGCGGGTGGCGGGACACAATGCAGATAGCCCGGTTAGCCAATGTGCGGGAGCACTGGTTGGTCGGGCAAATTGAGGTAGTATGTACATGAATGTATAGTTAAAGTGACTATGCATATATGATAAACAGAGAGTAGCAGCAGAGTAAATCGCACATCGCACAACATTAGGATAAATATTATGAATGGTATATATGGGTCTGCCTACTAAACATAACAATTTTAAATAGGTCGTATCATATTTCAAAATTAAAATCAAATTCGCTAGCATATAATTGCATCTTTGTGGGCCGCATGTCCTGCACCAGCATTGCATGTTCTCTCCCAGCTTCATGGTTTGAATGAGGTGTGTAATTCCAGTATATAACACAGTAGAATACAATACAGTGCAGTAGTATAGTTCACACTCAAAAAGATTAGCCTACTTGAGCTTGTTTCATTTATTTATCCAAGACAACATAACTACATCTATGGGCTTTTATGTTTTTCTGTAGTAATGTGCTATCCATGTGTTGGGCATTTTTGGGTTTGGGCTCATAAAAAATCTTAAGCTCATTAAAAATCAGTAATGTATGGCTCATCAAGCTCAGGTAGCATCAGGCTTGAATTGTAATGCTGATCCCAGCTCAAATGGAAATCAGACATACTTATGTGCTTCATATGCTTCTAAATGACACTTCCGGTTTTGACAGGAAACACCGGGTTACCCGGGAGAAAAGTTATTTATTCTCAGGATGGAAGATTAGCAAAATACCGTGAAAATATTCCATCGTAGTATGTGTGAAGACATGTGAAAGCCTAAGAGAGGAATGACAAGAGTGTGGAGTGAGGAACACAGAGAGAGATAGGAAAAAGAGGGAATTGATGACATCTGCATACAGACAATGCTGAGATGAAGAAGAATCCTATATTTCTCTCCTGAAAGATTCAGAGTATAGACATATACAGCACATCAGCAGCACACTGCTACTGCTGGTACCAACGTGCTGCTACTGCGGCTCACCCAAAGGTAACGTTTCTAGTGGGTGGAGACTTTAATGTGGGAAGACTGAAATGCGTTTTTACCCCACTTTTACCAACACTCTGGACCACTTTTACTTTACCCACAGAAACGCATACAAGGCCCTTGCATCCCTTTGGCAAATCAAACCATGCCTCCATCCTCCTGTTTCCTGTTTACAAGCAAAAACTCAAACAGGAAGTACCAGTGGTCAATATGGAAGCGGTCTGAAGAAGCGGACGCTAAGCTACAAGACTTCTTCGCTAGCACAGATTGGAATATCCGATAACATTGAGGAGTTTACCACATCACTCAGGGGTTTCATCAATAAGTGCCAGCTGGCAAGTAAACTTCATGGACATTTTCAAAATGTCCTTGTCCCAGTCTGTAATCCCAACAAGTTTCAAACAGACCACCATTGTCCCTGTTCCTAAGAACTCAAAGGTAACCTGCCTAAATTCACATCTGTAACCATGCTTTGAAAGGCTGGTCATTGTACACATCAACACCATCATCCCAGACACTCTTGACCCACTCCAATTCAGATACCGCCCCAACAGATCCACAGATGACGCAATCTCTATTGCATTCCACACTTCTCTCTTCCACGTGGACAAGATCAGCGTTCAACACCATAGTCACCTCTAAGCTAGGGCTGGGCGATGTGGCCTAAAAATCATAACTCGATTGTTTCAAAAACTTGTGGGCGATTCACAATATATATATATATACATTTATTTTAATGTTTTCTAGAAAAAGATTTGTTGTGCAATTATAGGTCAATACGCTGCATTTCAAACAGTGAGGAATGATCTAATAAATGTAGGTAGGGCTTGTAAAATTATACCTATGCTAAACATAAGCCTTCCAGAACGATAAGACCCAGTATTTTTTATATTTGTTAATATCTTATTTAACCTTTATTTGTGACCCAATTCAGGAAACTAAGCGTATGTCGTAAGTCACAATTTCCCAGGAGAGCCGTTTGAATATTTTTTTATCAAACTGTGTTTTTTGGCAGAAATGTCTTCTCGAACTTGTGAACTTTCATGTGCCGTAATAACACACTTGTATGGTTATGAAAATGCAATTTTTGTTACAATTTTAACCAGAACGATGCACAATGCACATCCACTAATAATGACCAACTTCTTGTAGCAGGCCTTAAGAGAAAATGAACACAGGTCTCATAAACAATAACTGGTAAGACACCTAACGCTACTTGACACCTAACGCATAACATGTTATAACACGGTCATGACCATTTCATAATATGGTCATAACATGGACATGACACATTTATTTAGACCCGTTGTGAAATATATTGTGTTATTTTATGGCTGGTTATGACATCTACATAAGAATGTTAAAACCAACAAAACCTACCATACAAGGGAAAACATTCCATTACACCATAGCCTACAGTGGTTCGTCCTTTAAAAGTTACATTATATGGAATGCAGAATTCTATAGCACGTTATTTAAGTGCCAATCACTGCTACCATTAATGCTAGTTAGTGCTAGTTTGTCCACCAGAGGGCATCTTTGAGAAGCATTTGATAACCTTCAATCGCGGCTGTACAAGACAATTTAAAACCTTTTTTTGTAAGAACATAGTATATGGGACTAATTTTAAGAAATTTAGCTTAATTCGTTTGATTAATATTATGGTGTTTCTACTCCAAAAAAAAAAAAAAAGCCCTCGGGTTTCCGTTAGGATGGAACGGGAAATATGGTGCTGTACAGTCGTTGCCAAAAGTTTTGAGAATGACACAAATATTAATTTTCACAAGGTCTGCTGCTTTAGTGTCTAGATATTTTCGTCAGATGTTACTATGGAATACTGAAGTATAATTACAAGCATTTCATAAGTGTCAGAGGCTTTTATTGACAATTACATGAAGTTGATGCAAAGAGTCAATATTTGCAGTGTTGACCCTTCTTTTTCAAGACCTCTGCAATCCGCCCCCGCATGCTGTCAATTAACTTCTGGGCCACATCCTGACTGATGGAGTTTGTGGGGTTTTATTTGTCCACCTGCATCTTGAACACAAGTTCTCAATGGGATTAAGGTCTGGGGAGTTTCCTGGCCATGGACCCAACATATCAATGTTTTGTTCCCCGAGCCACTTAGTTATCACTTTTGCCTTATGGCAAGGTGCTCCATCATGCTGGAAAAGGCATTGTTTGTCACCAAACTGTTCCTGGATGGTTGGGAGAAGTTGCTCTCAGAGGATGTGTTGGTACCATTCTTTATTCATGGCTGTGTTATTAGGCAAAATTGTGACTGAGTCCACTCCCTTGGCTGAGAAGCAACCCCACACATGAGTGGTCTCAGGATGCTTTACTGTTGGCATGACACAGGACTGATGGTAGCACTCACCTTGTCTTCTCCGAACAAGCTTTATTTGGATGCCCCAAACAATCGGAAAGGGGATTCATCAGAGAAAATGACTTGACCCCAGTCCTCAGCAGTCCAATCCCTGTACCTTTTGCAGAATATCAGTCTGTCCCTGATGTTTTTCCTGGAGAGAAGTGGCTTCTTTGCTGCCCTTCTTGACACCAGGCCATCCTCCAAAAGTCTTCACCTCACTGTACGTGCAGATGCACTCACACCTGCCTGCTGCCATTTCTGAGCAAGCTCTGTACTGGTGGTGCCCCGATCCCACAGCTGAATCAACTTTAGGAGATGGGCCTGGCGCTTGCTGGACTTTCTTGGGCGCCCTGAAGCCTTCTTCACAACAATTGAACCACTCTCCTTGAAGTTCTTGATGATCCGATAAATGGTTGATTTAGGTGTAATCTTACTGGCAGCAATATCCTTGCCTGTTAAGCCCTTTTTGTGCAAAGCAATGATGACGGCATTTGTTTCCTTGCCGGTAACCATGGTTGACAGAGGAAGAACAAGGATCCCAAGCACCACCCTCGTTTTGAAGCTTTCAGTCTGTTATTCGAACTCAATCAGCATGACAGAGTGATCTTCAGCCTTTTCCTCGTCAACAATCACACCTGTGTTAACGAGAGAATCACTGACATGTCAGCTGGTCCTTTTGTGGCAGGGCTGAAATGCAGTGGAAATGTTTTTTGGGGGGATTCAGTTCATTTGCATGGCAAAGAAGGACTGCAATTAATTGCAATTCATCTGATCACTGTTCATAACATTCTGGAGTATATGCAAATTTCCATCATACAAATTGAGGCAGCAGACTTTGTGAAAATTAATATTTGTGCCATTCTCAAAACTTTTGGCCACGACTGTACAACGTGACGGTCATGAGTAGGCTACAGCGCTGGGCTGTTTAGCTAAATTATCCCTGTGTTGTGTGGGCATGTGGGAGACTGGGGTTCAATTCCTGCTGGGGAGGAAGGAGTAGGCTGTCCTAGTAAATAAGAATTTGTAACTGATTCCATATGTGTTATTTCATAGTTGTGATGTCTTCACTATTATGCTACAATGTAGAAATTAGTAAAAATAAAGAAAAACCCTGGAATTAGGTGTCTCCAAACTTTTGAGGCCATCAAGACATTTTGACTAGAGAAATTGATAATACTACAATGCAACAAATACATTGATCATCTCAGCAAAGTTTTACCCTTGGTCGTGGAACAGAGTGGAAGTGCAACTAAAATGTGGTTGAAATAACCATCTGCATTTTGAATGTCTTTTTTCAAGTTATTTTATTAATGAAAGCATAAAGATGATGAATAAATAGTGTATCGCTGTTTTGAATGAGAAATGTAACACTTCAGAGTACTTAAGCATTGAATATGTTGCAGTTAGGGAGGTGTTCACACAAAGAGAAGCCAGTCTATAAAGAGTCTATTGTCCTGATAAACGGGCTACAAATGCTCGAAAACCTGTTTTCAAAATGCCACCAGCTGTCCATCACTACTGTAAATTAAAACACAGCATCTTGTTTACATTCTTTATTGTAACCACAATGTCACAAATAATTTGTATCTACCGTTTCAATTACTTTTAGAGTTTGGGATTCATTTCATTAATATCATGTTGTTGATATTCCAAGAAAAATGAAAAATCCTCTGGGTTTCAGTTAGGATGGAACGGAAAATAAGTCGCTGTACAACTTGATGGTTGGTGGTAGTCTACACAGTATTGGGCTATTTAGCTAAAGAATTCCTGTGTTGTGCGCAGGCATGCAAGAGACCAGGGTTCAATTCCCTGACTGGGAGGAAGGAGTAAGCTGTCCTTGTAAATAAGAATTTATTCTTAACTAAAGGTTACACTAAGAGCATAACATTTCTACCCCATAATTGTAGTCTAACCAATACCCAAACGGAGATTCAGTCCAAATACAAATCTTGTTGATTTATCAAGACCTGTCCCCATGCTTGTCTCAGAGCAGCGCGAAATGATGCTGAAATAGTTGTAGGCTAATGATTCATATCCTATTGCTTCTAACTTCAAAATGCCCTTTAAATAAATAAGACCTACACCACTTTTAACAGCACATTACTCAACACTAGTGAGACTCATGTCGCCTGGGGTAGGACATTCGGTATATCAAAAAATATGACGTGACTCTCAACCAATAATTACATATAGAGGATTGGAGGATTCTAAATTAAAACCAAAAGCCGCCTCACGTGTCTTCCGGAGGCTTCCTGCACTGGTATCTGTAGCAAAGCATTTTACATTGCAATGCGGCCCCATCCGCAAAGTATCAAAATACAGAGAGGTGTTGGTAAAGGTATATTGTCCTGCTAATAGCCCATGATGGGCTATTCTAATACTGTACATGGTGTCCAGGTCAGGATAAACCCCCCCCTTTTTTTTAAGACTATCAGAAATAAAGTTGGTATTTATTTATTTATTTTGATCCAAAACCATGAATGAGTGAGTCACAGCTTATGTAGGTGCCGCTATATGACTGTGCCATCAACTTGATAATATATGAATCCTACAGACGAAGAACCATATATGTGACAATTTTTCCATTTTAAGATAATCAGTTATTTTTATATTATTAATTGTGTGTACCACATTAGGTGTTTTATGGTTGACAAATAATTCACCATACCCATATCTTCCAACAACAATTGATCTTTTTTTGTTATTTAAAAAAATACTTTTTTTATTGCTGATTTAATTTTTAGAATGTGGAAGAACAGTGTATCTCCAGTGATGATTTCAGTTTGTGGAAGAACAGTATATGTGACATTTTGCATGACTCTTGTAAGATGTCCTTTTTTAACACCTGATATGATGTTAGAAGTACTTTCAAGTACATGTAAATAACTTAAATGCAATATGTAGTTAATTGATTTGTATGGAGGTTCATTTAAAGGTGATCTATCAACTTTAACACTGATGACTTTTCTTAAAAGTTGAGTCATGAAATCTTAGTCTCATTTAAAATGAAGCCCTCAATGTGAACACCATAGAATAACTACAAAAATAGAATACAATTAAATTAATTCAATCAAAACAAGCACAACTTGTACGTATCAAATATGGATCAATGTGATGTGCCAATATGCATGTCCATTATGCAGGTCCCTAAGGTCAATATTACAAAACGTTAAGAAAACCATTCTCTTTGCGTTTAACACTATGATCAGCAATTAAGTTTTGAATTGCGCTAAACCCATGCTAAAGGCAAGAAATGTCCTTCTGTACTGAGGTGACAGCAGTAAATAAGTATTAACTGCTTAGAGTTAATGCTAAATGTGGTGACAGAGAGACGTACTGTATATTGTAATGAATAAAAAAAGGGAATCAATATCAAATGAATACTCACATACTGTATGTGATGACTTATTTGTTTTTAATTAATTCAGATTAAAAAAGGTTCAAATGATCACACACAAAATAATTCTCAACAGAACACATAACATGTTCTACACTAGGAACAACATCTTAAAATTAAATTAATTCAATATATTGTGCTGGTTCAAATCATACACAAATTGATTCACATAGAAAACACCTACTATACATTTAATTTCCTACAATAGGGGTGACATGTCTTCTGAAATGTATTCAGATTCAACATACTATACAGGTTCAGGGGATCATAAACTCACAGAAAAAACGGTTAATTATGTAGCTTGGTTTAACAACAAATTATTCACTCTGCAGTGATTTATTAAAAGAGCGTGCAGCAGCTGGCAAGTAGTTGAGCATGGTCATCAGATCTTGGTACTTGTTTTTTTTTAATGGGCAGAGGACTCTCATATTCTCTAGTGTAGTGGCTTGCAAAATAGGGAGGTTGAGGTGTAGCTCCTTGTTTTGGTTTGGAGATCAGCCACGATTTCCATCCCTCAAATAGACTGTGGCTCTGTCTGGCGTACAGATTCCAAGGATCCTCAACTGAAATTAGAACAGAAACATTTAAAGTTCCTGACATCAATAAACAACTTTCACAGTCAAGCATTAGGATAGTTTATTGTTAGAACAACATGTTGCATGTTGATGGGATGTTAGTAAACTATTCTCCGTGCAATACCTGTGACTTTTAACCACCTCACTGAGGTGATCTGTAGTCCAGCTGGTCGCTTGAGGACAGAATCTGGGAGGTGCCTGAAGTCTTCACATTGCATCCTCATCACCTTGAATGGTTTTGCTGGTTGTGCTTCAGGTATCATCTTTGAAACATCATCAGGTGTATGAAGGACCTGACACCTTGCGCCTCTTCTCGATGGTGGCAAAAGATCGATCACAAGGAAGAAAAGAATGACCAGAGACCATGAACTTCTGCTCAACTCGGGTAAAGTAACCCATAGAGACGAGCATCGACATCAGATTGAGCATCCGCCAGTTGTTATTCTGCCCACAGCATCTGTCACTGAAGATGATCAACTTGCGCACCTCTGGTTTGGTGAGTGGCGTGAATTTTGTCTTCACCCACTTCAATATGCAGCTTGCCACCTCAATGGACCCTCGGTGTGCAATCCCCCGATGCCAAACACACATGTATGCAGGATCTTCTTTTCCAAGTTCCTGGATGCAAAGGTTAAAATTTGACAGCTGCCGCTGGTAGTAGACATGGGAGTGGGTCAGATTAGGGGTGTACATCACCCCCCGTAGATCCACAGAAATGACACGGCAGTCAGCATTGGTTTTAGCCCACTCAGTGTCACTTTGAAGCTGTGTGTAGGCCTTTTTGGCTTTTCGATGGTGCAACTCACTTTCAACTGCAATCTTCCTCTTCAGATGTTGCTGCTGACATCTTAGTGAAGAATGCGTCACATTTGCCACAGGTGTCACTCCTGGGTTGGCCGAAATTGAGACCCTGCTGTTTGAAAATGTCCCTATAAACCCAGAATTTTGCAGATGTGGTATTCTTCTCTTTGTAGAGTCGGTACATTCGCAACAAATTCAGATCAGGGCTGAGGTATTCTCTGTGTACATCCCCCTTCATCCGAGAGTAGTGGTTCTGGGTTCTTGGGAAAGATAGAATGTCCTCCTCGATGCCCTCTTTCACTGTAGCATGTATCCGATGTGGCCTGTAAGGAGACAACAAGATGTTGTTAAACTTGTATTCTCTCAATGGTCTACGGACCTGACTCCATTGCCGTTTGTGGCCGGGGGGCCTGTAGGGCAGCAAGAATTAGGCCAGTGCCGTCCGGTGGGAGGGGGAAGGTAATCGGCAAACAGTCTTCAATGCTCAGGTTGTAGTTGGACAGCTTAGTTGCCATCATTTTGTTTAAAAGTAATAAACATTTTTATATTTTTGTTTCAGAATTCGCTATTCATCCATTCGATACTCTACGTTAATGTTTAGAAGATTGTTTAGAGCACTGCTATAGTGAAATAATCCAGGCTGGAATCCATAGCGCATTACCTATTGCTATGCTTCCCTCTTCCATCGGAGACCTAGCCTCAGTAGCCTGATCTGGAGTCCCTGCAACCTCACCTGCCTCAGCTTGAACTCCTAACTTTTCCTGAACAACCTGACCAAAACAATTACATTTCAATTAGCAGGTTCTTAAAAACTAGTACAGAGAATACAATATGTTTGTAATTGATATTCATATAGACATGAATTCATATTTTCACTTGCCTGAAGACGGCTGTTGGTTAGCTGGAACACAGACATGAAAGTGACCTTGCACACATTCAATCTCTGGCCTGCTTGCTGTACATGGTATTTGAAGGTTTGTTTCTGTCGTTTGTTCTCCTTTGTATCCTCAGGTTTACGTCTCCGTTTCACCTCATGCTGCAATAAAAATGGACAATGATAAATAAAGAATTGAATATACTGTAGCACATTCAGGGTATTGCTTGATCAGGACCTCCATCTTTCACACACTCTCAACCTATAAACAGAATGAGTTTGTATTGCACCATTGTGTTACACTGCACTTTTAGAGTTAACGCTTACTGTACGTATCATTACTGTCAAAGTTAAACTATGCAAGTGTTCAATATAGCTATGATAATAATAGGCGTTTTGTCTTATTTCTAACCTGTTCTAAGCCGGAGAGAATCAACGCTTGTTGTTTCTCGTATGGGACAGTGTAGAAACTGTTGAACAGATGCAGCTTTGCGCTCATCAGTCAACTTTCCACAATCCTTTCTGCACGTCGTGGAACACGCTCTTCCCTGCAGGATACAGTGTAACGTTACCTATAACTAGCTAGCTACTGTAGCCAAGTCGAATCACCCGGTGGATGGAGAAAAAGTAGCTAGCTATGTTTCTTCTATAATCTAGCAATAACACTTGTAACGATAATGTATAAATTAGTAGCCAATTAACTTTAGCTAATATGTTTTCTCTCTAGTTACAAATTAGACAACCCAGAACATACATGTTAGTTACTGTACTCTATTGCTAGCTAGCTAGCTTGATTGTTTGATATACGGTTCTTCCACATACCTCTTTTGGACAGCTTTTCCCAGTTTTTTCTTGAACCCTTACGATTTGTATAGGGTTTTCCCGCATCCCGTAAGATCTTCCTTTGCCTGTCTTTCCATTCTTTTAGTTTTTTTTTTACTTCTCTTTCCCACATTTCGGCGATTTTCATCAGCAACAGAAAAGTTGTGCGCTTGTCCCATTCTGAGTGGTGCACATCAACGGTTATTCCACGAGAGCCTATCTTTAAATTTAAAAAGATTGTTAATTTGCGAGTGGAAAGCTTGTGAAACCGGTTCACTATAGAAAAAGGGTGTCCAATAATGATTTTATGTATATCTCTTCTTTTTTTTTTTTATGTCACATATATGGTTCTTCGTCTGTAGGATTCATATAACGATATTTTGGAGGTTATTTCGTTTTCAAAAAAACGAAAGTGAGCGATAGTAATCTGAATAAAGGCCAAAATAATATTTGTAAAAGCCAAAACATTTATTTCAGTTTTTTTAGGGAGAGAAACACTGGGCCAATTGTGCACCGCCCTATGGGACTACCAATCACGGTCAGATGTGATACATAATGATAATAATAATACTTAATTTAGAACCTTTCTTAGAAATACATTTGACAATAGAATTCTCCCCCTACCCTCCATCTAGGCAAGTCTATTGTACAGCGGGAATGTTTCCCTCGTCAGCGCTATTATTAGAGCAATGCCCTTAAAGTGTTGATCTGTGCTACCCAGTTGGCGGGGTGGGGGTCCACCTCCCCTCCCTCCTCCTCCATTCCCCATGGGCAAACATGCTGACCAGACCGGACACGTCGCGTGCACGAGCGTCACAAAATAAATTTAGAAATCCATGTTATTCAATTATTGCACCCACACTGCTTGCGTGCGCCAACGAGCGTCTGCGACGCCAAGGGCTAAAATAGAAGTCGTTCCTATTTCTGACGCAGATCTCGCTGAAAGTCATCTCATTGGTTTATAGAAGCAGGTACCCACGTGCCATCTCCTCATTGGTTTATAGAAGCAGGTACCCACGTGCCATCTTCTCATTGGTTATACCCACGTGGGTGATTGAAAGACAAACTGTTTTGCCGGTAGTCGTAGTAATACTAAGAAAGTTTAGATGCTGATCACCATATAAGTTCAAAGATGAAAAAGCCTGGAAGGAGGAGAGATTACTAGAAACGATTTGGTTGGCCATTTTATACGTGGATTAATTGTCGGAGTAGAGGACATTGTGCATTTCAGATAAAATGACAACTCAATGTTTACATTCCAGGACAAATTAGCTAGCAACAGCAAACTAGCTAAATAGGACAAATTAGCTAGCAAGTGCAAGCTAACTAGCTAAATTGCCATACATGTTTAATGCTTTTCGACCTGTCCACAAATGAATGTCATTGGCTCAGAGTTTGTTTTGAAATTTTAACCTGCGTGTCGTGATCGCGTTTGGTGTAGAGGAACAAAATAAATGTATGCACGATAGCTCACGCGCGCAGCCGGTTTGGGTTCCGTGTTAGAATAGGTGTCTGGCTAAACTGTAAACTCTCCTTCCAGACTCATATTAAACATCTCCAATCCAAAATTAAAAATTGAATCGCTTCCTATTTCGCAACAAAGACTCCTACACTCACGCAGCCAAACATACCTCAAAAAACAGACTATCCTACCGAATCCTCAACTTCTGCGATGTCATTTACAAACGGGTGGGTGTTGTTATCGTGACCAGTGAGCTGAGATCAGGTGGAGCTTTACCTAGCATAGACTGATAGATGACCTGGAGCCAGTGGGTCTGGCGAAGAGAGCAACCATTGTTCCTGTTCCCAAGAAAGCTAAGGTAACTGAGCTAAACGACTACCGCCCCGTAGCACTCACTTCCGTCATCATGAAGTGCTTTGAGAGACTAGTCAAGGACCATATCACCTCCACCCTACCGGACACCCTAGACCCACTCCAATTTGCTTACCGACCCAATAGGTCCACAGACGACGCAATCGCAACCACACTGCACACTGCCCTAACCCATCTGGACAAGAGGAATACCTATGTGAGAAAGCTGTTCATCGACTACAGCTCAGCATTTAACACCATAGTGCCCTCCAAACTCGTCATCAAGCTCGAGACCCTGGGTCTCGACCCCGCCCTGTGCAACTGGGTCCTGGACTTCCTGACGGGCCGCCCCCAGGTGGTGAGGGTAGGTAAAAACATCTCCACCCCGCTGATCCTCAACACTGGGGCCCCACAAGGGTGCGTTCTCAGCCCTCTCCTGTACTCCCTGTTCACCCACGACTGCGTGGCCATGCACGCCTCCAACTCAATCATCAAGTTTGCGGATGACACTACAGTGGTAGGCTTGATTACCAACAACGACGAGATGGCCTACAGGGAGGAGGTGAGGGCCCTCGGAGTGTGGTGTCAGGAAAATAACCTCACACAACGTCAACAAAACAAAGGAGATGATTGTGGACTTCAGGAAACAGCAGAGGGAGCACCCCCCTATCCACATCGACGGGTCAGTAGTGGAGAAGGTAGAAAGTTTTAAGTTCCTCAGTGTACACATCACGGACAAACTGAATTGGTCCACCCACACAGACAGCGTTGTGAAGAAGGCGCAGCAGCGCCTCTTCAACCTCAGGAGGCTGAAGAAATTCGGCTTGTCACCAAAAGCACTCACAAACTTCTACAGATGCACAATCGAGAGCATCCTGTCGGGCTGTATCACCGCCTGGTACGGCAACTGCTCCGCCCACAACCATAAGGCTCTCCAGAGGGTAGTGAGGTCTGCACAACGCATCACCGGGGGCAAACTACCTGCCCTCCAGGACACCTACACCACCCGATGTCACAGGAAGGCAATAAAGATCATCAAGGACAACAACCACCCAAGCCACTGCCTGTTCACCCCGCTATCCTCCAGAAGGCGAGGTCAGTACAGGTGCATCAAAGCAGGGACCGAGAGACTGAAAAACAGCTTCTATCTCAAGGCCATCAGACTGTTAAACAGCCACCACTAACATTTAGCGGCCGCTGCCAACATACTGACTCAACTCCAGCCACTTTAATAATGGGAATTGATGGAAATTATGTAAAAATGTACCACTAGCCACTTTAAACAATGCCACTTAATATAATGTTTACATACCCTACATTACTCATCTCATATGTATATGTATATACTGTACTCTATATCATCTACTGCATCTTGCCATCTTTATGTAATACATGTATCACTAGCCACTTTAAACTATGCCACTTTATGTTTACATACCCTACATTACTCATCTCATATGTATATACTGTACTCTATACCATCTACTGCATCTTGCCTATGCCGTTCTGTACCATCACTCATTCATATATCTTTATGTACATATTCTTTATCCCTTTACACTTGTGTGTATAAGGTAGTAGTTGTGGAATTGTTAGGTTAGATTACTTGTTGGTTATTACTGCATTGTCGGAACTAGAAGCACAAGCATTTCGCTACACTCGCATTAACATCTGCTAACCATGTGTATGTAACAAATAAAATTTGATTGGATTTATCTCACTGGTCATCCCCAAAGCCAACAACTGCTTTGGCCGCCTTTCCTTCCAGTTCTCTCCTGCCAATGACTGGAACGAATTGCAAAAATCGCTGAAGCTGGAGACTTATTTTTCCCTCACTAACTTTAAACATCAGCTATCTGAGCAGCTAACCGATCGCTGCAGCAGTACATAGCCCATCGGTAAATAGCCCACCCAATCTACCTACCTCATCACCATATTGATTTTATTTACTTTTCTGCTCTTTTGCACACCAATATTTCTACTTGCACATCATCATCTGCTCATCTATCACTCCAGTGTTAATTTGCTAAATTGTAATTACTCCGCTACTATGGCCTATTTATTGCCTTACCTCCTCACGCCATTTGCACACACTGTATATAGACGTTCTTTTTTTCTATTGTGTTATTGACTGTACGCTTGTTTATTGTCCATGTGTGCGCTACTGGTGGAGAAGTCAGGTGCAGGAGAGCAGAGAGTTGTGAACAGGCGCACCCTTTATTTAGGCAGAGGCAATAAAACAGACAGACGCCACTGAGTCAAAACCTCCAGCCAAAGGTAAAAGTGCAAGGTGCGAAACAGTCACAAAAATGAGCAAATGTTTACAATTAACATCCTTCGTGAAAACGGGAAAAAACCCAACCTGGGGCATACACATGAAACACGTAACAAAAATTATTTCACACAAAGACATGGGGGTGGAACAGAGGAATAAATACATGCAGTGTGATTAGGGAATGTAAACCAGGTGTGCAGGGAACAAGACAAAACAAATGGAACAATGAAAAAATGAGCGGCGATGGCTAGAAAGCCGGTGACGTCGACCGCCGAACGCCGCCTGAACAAGGAGAGGAGCCAACTTCGGCGGAAGCCATGACATTTATTCCATGTGTAACTCTGTGTTGTTGTTTGTGTTGCACTGCTTTACTTTATTTTGGCCAGGTCGCAGTTGTAAATGAGAACTTGTTGTCAACTAGCTTACCTGGTTAAATAAAGGTAATATAAAATATAGTAACCAAAAAGTGTTATATTTTATTTTCTTCAAAGTAGCCACCCTTTGCCTAGAGGAAGGCCTAGAAAATTGTCAAATAGCCCAGACATTCAAGCTATACACACTCTGCTATGGCAAGTCTGGGGCCAAAAGGTATCTGAACAGCACACACACACAAACAAAAAACACACAGACATGTTCATATTGACGCCACACACACATGCACTTTTACACTCTCCACCTACGCTGCTGCTACTCTGTATATTTTCTATCCTGATTGCCAATTGCCTCGTCACTTTTACGTCTACCTAGATGTACATTTTACTTCAACTACTTCATACCCCTGTACATTGGCTATGTACCGGTACTCCATGTACATATCCTTGTTATTGCTATTTACTGTTTTACCATAAAACATTTTTTAACTCAGCTTTGTTGGGAAAGGGCTCACAAGTAAGATTTTTACAGTAAAGTCTTCACCTGTTGTATTCGGCGCATGTGACAAATACAATTTTATTTTATTTGACACACACATAAAGATACACCCCAGTTTGACAACATCACTAAGTTGGGTATAGAGGCCTCTCTCCTCATGAGGAACACATTTGCCTCAAAGGGGGCAATCTGCAGTTGCTACATACATTTTTTTACTTTTAATGAATGATTATACTGATTCATTCTTGAAGAATATAACTTAAATGTTTCAGGAGCTTCGTTCAACTGATGTGCCCCATCAGAACCCAAAGTATAAACTGGTTTTACTCCTCTGCCTGTAAAACAAAGTCATTGTAAAACAAACACTGTATTGCCACAAAACAAGGTTTAAACTATGATTTTGTTATCATGGATGGTCAGTCCTTCCATACATAGCTCTATCTATACACGTGAGTGTTTAGATTTCTTCAGCCCCATCCCACATGGGAACACCACGTCATTTCAATGTGAATATAATATAAAATCTAATTTTATTTGTCACATGCGCCTAATACAACAGGTGTAGCCTTACCGTGAAATATTTACTTACAAGCCCTTAACCAACAATGCAGTTCAAAGAAAAATAAGAGTTAAGAAAAGATTTGCTAAATAAGCTAAAAAAAGAGTCAATGTACAGGTTAGTCAAGGTAATTGAGGTAATATGTGCATGTACTGTAGGTGGAGTACAGTGACTAATTGGGTAATATTTATTTGAGATGTTGATCAATGAGATCACAACCTATATTCACCCACTCAAAAAGACAGCCAAAGGTTTGATTAATTTCCTTCTGTGTTGTCACTATGTTTTCAACCATCTAAAAGCACAACCAAATTCCAATGGAAAAACAACACAAGATTTTTGGTTTATTTGTCACCCAAATGTCTATCACTACATGTGCTTTCAAATATTTAAAAGCACAGCAAAGTTGCAATGGGAATACAATGTCAGATGTTTTGTTTATTTATAGGTGTACAACATCACTGTGCTTCATCTCATAGCAGAACCAAAAGACCTGGACTGCAGTTGAGATTACATTAAAAGTACATAGTGCAAGTGGTCAATGCCGTTCGAGTTCTTTACAGCAATAGTGAAGCTTTCCACAGACCTGCAAGGACCTACGCATGTTATCTTGAACATGCACACTGTTGCTTTATGTGATTACAGAAGAAGAAATGTAAACTTACAGTAACCTCAAAATGTGGGAATTAATGTGTTACTCATTTTAAGGTTGAGTACTACATTAGTTTGTAAGATAACCTTAACTTTAGGCTATTTACTGTATTACAAAAGTAAAATTGAAATGTTTTTGGTTTAGAAAGCAAACCAAATGTGACAGACTGGCTCAAATCGCTCTTATGTAGCAAAATTTGAAATTGTGTTTTTTACATTGGATAAAAGTAGAGACTCAGAGCTTGAAAATGGTATATAATACACTACAGATGAGGAACAATGGAAACGTAATAATGCTTTGAAAGTGGATCAACTTGTAAACTCACTTTTGAGAAAATGGCATTTGAATATTTTGGTACTGCTAATGGAGAGCGCTTCTTTGTCTACACCGATTCAGCATCGTTCACACCCTCTTCAGCTTTAGTCCCACCCATCTCTTTAAAGTTTGATCCGAACATTCTGTACAAACAACAGCAGGCAAGCACCCAAGCTAACTTGCTAGATACTTCCAGACACAAATGAGAGAACAGCTCACTGAACATTAATTGCTGTGGCAGAGCTGGTTATGCTATTATGTTATCCAGAGCGTTGGTGACTGCAACTGTGCTGTCAGATTGTCCGTTTGTAAATTCAGAGTGTTTCGCTCTCGGAGCATTCAGGATGCACACTGGACGCTCTGGCCGATGAGTAGAGTCCGAATGTTCTGATCTCACAACGGCAGTCAAACACCCAAGCTAACTGGCTAACAGTGGCTAACTTGCTAGCTACTTCCAGACACAAATGAGAGAACATCCCCCTCTGACCATTTTACTTGCCCTAGCAGAGCTGGCTAGGCTATTTTCATGTTATCCAGAGCTGTGCAGCTGTAACTGTGCAGCTGGCCACAATTTAAATACGCTTTTTTGCCAACGTGTATTGACACAGGCCATACTCAATGGGTGTTGAGCGTTTGTAAATTCATCAATTATTCTGCACTCTGGCACACTCAGACGAGAGTGCTCTGAAATCGGAGTAGATGGCCAGACTGAATTGCACCCGAAATGGTTCCTTGCATAGTGGAGTCTGTTGTTAAGACATGTAGCTAGCTAGCTAGGTAAACAATTAACCATAATCCCAACTCATGACATTACTACCCTGCATGAATCTGCAGGTAGCTAACCAACCAGCCAAGCAAATGGCATTGAGATACAAATAATAAGATCATACATGTAACATTAACTAGCGAGACAGCCAGCTAACGTTAGCTAGCTAGCTAACAGTAAACTTTAACTTGAAATGAAAAGACTTTATATCCAAATTAGAAACATGTCATTTCGGGAAATGTAGCTGGCTAGACTATCTTACCCGTCCGTATACAT
This sequence comes from Salvelinus fontinalis, assembly GCF_029448725.1. Lineage (NCBI taxonomy): Eukaryota > Metazoa > Chordata > Actinopteri > Salmoniformes > Salmonidae > Salvelinus > Salvelinus fontinalis. The sequence continues at coordinate 50,637,658 of NC_074697.1, forward strand.
TATGGTCGGATGCTTCTCCCTGTCATGGATGCCATGGTTGCCCTTAGTTTGAAGATGTAATCCGGAGACAGGTCTTTTCTCCATTTCCTTAGCTGTCATACTCTATTCCACTGATTTCAAAACTCGGTCCACCAGAAAGTGGAGAGCAACATTTATGCAGTTCTACTAAGCAATAAACTTGTTTTAAAAAGCCGCGTTAGACAGGATTACCTACACATACTAACCAGCTCAAATAGACAGAAGTGTGCCATATGGCAGACCAATCCAAACTCACCTCTCGGCATGTACAGCCCACTCATTATCTCAGCCAATCATGGCTAGCAGGAAGGTTGCTTACTTTCTCTGTGGTTAAACCAACTAGGCTCATAATTTAACTATTTTATTCATATTTACAGATGGCATACACGTTTGTTATTAAGGCACATGAAAGTGCACATGTTCCACAAGGCATTTCTGCCAAAAAACACATTTTGAAGTGCTACCTGTCCCAGACCTGCTGTTTTCAGCTCTCTAGAGACAGCAGGAGCGGTAGAGATACTCTGAATGATTGGCTATGAAAAGCCAACTGATATTTACTCCTGAGGTGCTGCACCCTCGACAACCACTGTGGTTATTATTATTTGACCCTGCTGATCATCTATGAACATTTGAACATCTTGGCCATGTTCTGTTATAATCTCCACCCGGCACAGCCAGAAGAGGACTGGCCACCCCTCATAGCCTGGTTCCTCTCTAGGTTTCTTCCTAGGTTCTGGCCTTTCTAGGGAGTTTTTCCTAGCCACCGTGCTTCTACACCTGCATTGCTTGCTGTTTGGGGTTTTAGGCTGGGTTTCTGTACAGCACTTTGAGATATCAGCTGATGTAAGAAGGGCTTTTTAAATACATTTGATTTTGATTAAAAAAAAGATTATGTTCAAATGTAGTGACCCGTGACATACGCCTAGTTTCCTGAAACATGTCACAAATATCAACATTTAAAAGAGGTGTCTACTGCTTGGATAGTTCCATCTGAGCCACTGACCTAGTCTGGCTTTAATTCATATACGTTGGACACTCATCATTACATCTGAAATCCTAGGAATCCCTTGGCCTATTGAATTGTCTATTTTTAAATACATTCTGGGTTGAATTGAAACAATAGCTGTTGATGACTTTGCAAATGCTTTACAGTGTATAGTCTTAATTTTGTCAAACCCTTAAAAAATCGTATTCTCATGAACTGTTAGTCCTATTGACTCGAAATATGGTATGTATGCTCAGGGCACTTGTCTTTTCAACAAGTTTTTAAAAGTTTGATATATCCCAAGATGGCAGAAAAATTGGCCAATCATAAAAATGTCAAACTGTTTCCCCATTTAAACGCATGGTAACTGCGTGTCACTTTGCTCCATTAACTTGAAACTTGTAATGTCGGTCAAGGACACCATCCCGATGGTACATATCAAGTTTGGTGTTGATATCTTGAAGGAAAAAAAAGATGGACATTCCAGGCCAGCTAATAGCACTATAGCAAACTTAAGGATATAACTTCTGGAATGTTAAAATTAAAGCAATGCAACTTGGTATACTTTATGTAAATAAGGACAGTAGCCTGTGGCAATGCTGTGCGGGACTGTAAACAGAAAATAGTCTCACCCTGGCCTTGTGCTAGGACAACGAAATGCGGGCTTCACGTTGACTGTTTTGTCTTGTTGCATGTACCAAATAAGATGCCAATTCCCATATTGTATGGGCTGTAGCCAACTTCTATTTTGTTGTCATGCCATATACAATATTTAGGACCAGGCTACCTAAAAGGTTTCCTCATAAGAACAGTAATCTATTTTGACATGGACACACACATACACACACAGCCCAGGCCACTCACGGTCAAACTTGACCAGGCTGTCGCTGTTGCAATTGCTGGAGGCAGATCCAGAGTTCACACCCTCAGAGGAGATGCTGAGCTTGGTGTTGGGGTCTCTCTTGGGTTTGGGCGGCGGTTGCTTACGGGAGTTGGGGCTCCCATCCTCGTCACCCCCACCAACGGAGTGTAGAGACTGGGAACGCACAGTGAAGCCCTGGCCACAGGAGGAGGGAAGGCGGTCCTGGGGCGCCGGCATGGTCATGAAGCCCATGCGGAAGTGTTTCCCTGCGTAGCTTCCCTCCGTCGCCCTCGCCACATCCTCACCGATCCTGCCAGGAAACATCTTTTAAATAATTTTGTTTCATCCAAAAATCACATTACATATGAAAAATGATTCAGACATACCAAATGTCATAGATGCAAGGACACAATCATGGACCCAAAAAGCACTTTCTCCTCCATATTACCAAGTTGCCTATGACTATGACAAATGATGCACACACGTGCACACATACACATACAGCCTCATGTACGCACACACACACACACACACACACACACACACACACACACACACACACACACACACACACACACACACACACACACACACACACACACACACACACACACACACACACACACACACGACAACAACAACAACAACAGAGAATATATACAGACAGCTTAAATATGTGTCCTATCTGTCCCATATACACTGAATGCACAAAACATTACGAACACCTTCCTATTATTGAGATGCCCTAGTCTTAATTCACCATGTTGGGTTATTGACTCTACAAGGACACGCTGTTGAAAGCGTTCCACAGGGATGCTGTCCAATGTTGACTCCAATGCAGTTTTGTCAAGTTGGCTGGATGTCCATTCTTGATACACACAAGGGAACTGTTGAGTGTGAAAAACCCAGCAGCATTGCAGTTCTTGACACAAACCGGTGTGTATGTCACAAACTGCCATACCCTGTTCAAAGGCACATAAATCTTATGTCTTGCCCACTCTGAATGGCACACATTCACAATCCATGTCTCAATTGTCTCAAGGCTTTAAAAATCCTACATTTATCTATCTCCTCCCCTTCATCTACAGCGATTGAAGCGGGTTTAACAAGTGACATCAATAAGGGTTCATACCTTTCACCTGGACTCCTCTCAACTCTAACAATTCCGTAGTTCATTGCTGTAAATGACAATGTGTTCTCAGTCAACTTACCTGGTAAAAGAAGGGTAAAATTAAAAATAAATCCCCCAAAAATGCACCTCTCATGGAAATGTGTCATGTTATGTACACCCAGTATATATGTACAGTCAAGATAGCAAGTTTTAGAGGAAAATATTGTGTCTCACTTGTAAAGTTCATCAAAGTTGTCACGTTCCTGACCTATTTATGTTAGTTGTTATGTGTGTTAGTTGGTCAGGACGTGAGGTTGGGTGGGCATTCTATGTTTTCTGTTTCTATGTTGGTTTTGGTTTGCCTGGTATGGCTCTTGATTAGAGGCAGGTGGTTTGTGTTTTCCTCTAATCAAGAGTCATATTTAGGTAGGGCATTCTCACTGTTTGTTTGTGGGTGATTGTCTCCTGTGTCCGTATGTATGTTCGTACCACATGGGACTGTAGCGTTTGTTTGTTTCGTTTCGATGTCGTCTGTTTCCTGTACGTAAGTTTATGTTTAGTTATGTAAGTTTATGTTCAGGTTTCGTCAACGTCGTTTTCTTGTTTTGTAGTTTTGAAATTGTTTTGTTTCGTTTCGTGTTGCCATCGTGTTTATAATAAAGATGGCTTATTTCCCACAAGCTGCGTTTTGGTCTGAAGATCCTTCTCTCCTCACCTCATCCGAGGATGAGGAGAGCACCAGCCGTTACAGAATCACCCAACACGCTAAGACCAAGCGGCAAGGGAAAAATAAACGGAGTAAGGGACAGGAGAGAAAGGAGCAATGGACATGGGATGATGTTTTGGACGGAAAGGGTTGCTACACTTGGGAGGAGATCCTGGCTGGGAGGGATCGCCTCCCATGGGAACAGGTGGAGGCACTGAGGAGAGCAGAGGCTACCGGGGAGAGGAACCGGAGCTATGAGGGAACGCGTCTGGCACGGAAGCCGAAAAAGCCCGTAAGTAATTCCCAAAAATTTCTTGGGGGGGGGCTAGGAGGTGGTGGGCCAAGGGCAGGTAGGAGACCTGCGCCCACTTCCCAGGCTTACCGTGGAGAGCGGGAGTACGGGCAGGCGCCGTGTTACGCAGTAGAGCGCACGGTGTCTCCTGTACGAGTGCATAGCCCAGTGCGGGTTATTCCACCTCCCCGCACTGGTAGGGCTAGATTGGGTATTGAGCCAGGTGTCATGAGGCCGGCTCAACGCGTCTGGTCTCCAGTGCGTCTCCTCGGGCCGGCATACATGGCACCTGCCTTACGCATGGTTTCTCCGGTTCGCCTACATAGCCCGGTGCGGGTTATTCCACCTCCCCGCACTGGTCGGCGGTCCGGTATTTCCGGCACCACCTCCCCGCCCCAGCCTAGTACCTACAGTGTCTACACTACGCACTAGGCTACCAGTGCGTATCCTGAGCCCTGTTCCTCCTCCACGCACTCTCCCTGTAGTGCGTGTATCTAGCCCGGTGCCTCCAGTTCCGGCCCCACGCACTAAGCTACCAGTGCGTCTCCAGAGCCCTGTACAAACTGTATCTTCTCCCCCTACTAATCCTGATGTGCTTGTCCTCAGCCCGGCGTCACCAGTGCCGGTACCTCGCATCAGGGATAGAGTAGGCTTTGAGAGTACAGTGTGCCCTGTCCCTGCTCCCCGCACTAGTAGGAAGGTGCTTGTCATTAGCACGGTGCCTCCAGTTCCGGCACCACGCACCAGGTCTACAGTGCACCGTATCCGGCCAGAGCCATCCGTCTCCCCAGCGCCATCTGAGCCATCCGTCTCCCCAGCGCCATCTGAGCCATCCGTCTCCCCAGCGCCATCTGAGCCATCCGTCTCCCCAGCGCCATCTGAGCCATCCGTCTCCCCAGCGCCGTCTGAGCCATTCGTCTCCCCAGCGCCGTCTGAGCCATCCGTCTGCCATGAGCCTGCAAAGCCGCCCGTCTGCCATGAGCCTGCAAAGCCGCCCGTCTGCCATGAGCCTACAGAGCCATCCGCCAGACAGGAGCCGCTAGAGCCGTCAGCCAGACAGGAGCCGCTAGAGCCGTCAGCCAGACAGGATCTGCCAGAGCCGCCAACCAGACAGGATCTGCCAGAGCCGCCAACCAGACAGGATCTGCCAGAGCCGCCAACCAGACAGGATCTGCCAGAGCCGCCAACCAGACAGGATCTGCCAGAGCCGCCAACCAGACAGGATCTGCCAGAGCCGCCAACCAGACAGGATCTGCCAGAGCCGCCAGCGAGCCATGAGCAGCCAGAGCCGTCAGAGAGCCATGAGCAGCCAGAGCCGTCAGAGAGCCATGAGCAGCCAGAGCCGTCAGCCTGCCATGAGCGTCGAGAGCCGTCAGCCTGCCATGAGCGTCGAGAGCCGTCAGCCTGCCATGAGCGTCGAGAGCCGTCAGCCAGCCATGAGCGTCGAGAGTCGTCAGTCAGCCATGAGCTGCCCTTCAGCCTAAAAAGGCTAGATACCCAGAACTGCCCATCAGTCCAGAGCTGTCTCTCTGTCCGGAGCTGCCTTTCAGTCCGGCGTTGCCCCTCTATCCTGATCTCCCTCTCTATCTTTATCTACCTCTATATTCTTATCTATCCCTCTGTATTGATTTATCTCTCTGTCCCGGTGTTGTCCTTATTGGGTATGTTATTAAGAGGATTTTGTGGGGGAGAAAAGAGGGTGGACATTTTTGGAGGGAGGAAGCTAGGATGGATTATGGTGGGGTGGGAACCGCGCCCGGAGCCTGAGCCACCACCGTGGTTAGATGCCCACCCAGACCCTCCCCTAGTCCTTGTGCTGGTGCGTCCGGAGTTCGCACCTTGTGGGGGGGGTACTGTCACGTTCCTGACCTATTTATGTTAGTTGTTATGTGTGTTAGTTGGTCAGGACGTGAGGTTGGGTGGGCATTCTATGTTTTCTGTTTCTATGTTGGTTTTGGTTTGCCTGGTATGGCTCTTGATTAGAGGCAGGTGGTTTGCGTTTTCCTCTAATCAAGAGTCATATTTAGGTAGGGCATTCTCACTGTTTGTTTGTGGGTGATTGTCTCCTGTGTCCGTATGTATGTTCGTACCACATGGGACTGTAGCGTTTGTTTGTTTCGTTTCGTTTCGATGTCGTCTGTTTCCTGTACGTAAGTTTATGTTTAGTTATGTAAGTTTATGTTCAGGTTTCGTCAACGTCGTTTTCTTGTTTTGTAGTTTTGAAATTGTTTTGTTTCGTTTCGTGTTGCCATCGTGTTTATAATAAAGATGGCTTATTTCCCACAAGCTGCGTTTTGGTCTGAAGATCCTTCTCTCCTCACCTCATCCGAGGATGAGGAGAGCACCAGCCGTTACAAAAGTATTTATCGGCAGTTTTATGTTTGTTTGTGGCCTCTCACAAATCCACTCACAAATCCAAAAAAGAGTAAGCACAGAATCCCAGAAAATTCTTGCCACATACAGTACCAGTCAAAAGTTTGGACACACCTACTCATTCAAGGGTTTTTCTTTATTTTTTATATTTTCTACATTGTAAACTCAGCAAAAAAATAAACGTCCTCTCACTGTCAACGGTGTTTATTTTCAGCAAACTTAACGTGTAAATATTTGTATGAACATAACAAGATTCAACAACTGAGACATAAACTGAACAAATTCCATAGACATGTGACTAACAGAAATTGAATAATGTGTCCCTAAACAAAGGGGCATTCAAAAGTAACTGTCCGTATCTGGTGTGGCCACCAGCTGCATTAAGTCCTGCAGTGCATCTCCTCCCCATGGACTGCACCAGATTTGCCAGTTCTTGCTGTGAGATGTTACCCCACTCTTCCACCAAGTCACCTGCAAGTTCCCAGACATTTCTGGGGGGAATGGCCCTAGCCCTCACCCTCCGATCCAACAGGTCCCAGACGTGCTCAATGGGATTGAGATCCTGGGTCTTCGCTGGCCATGGCAGAACACTGACATTTCTGTCTTGCAGGAAATCATGCGCAGAACGAGCAGTATGGCTGGTGGCATTGTCATGCTGGAGGGTCATGTCAGGATGAGCTTGCAGGAAGGGTACTACATGAGGGAGGAGGATGTCTTCCCTGTAATGCACAGCGTTGAGATTGCCTACAATGACAACAAGCTCAGTCCGATGATGTGACACACCGCCCCAGACCATGATGGACCCTCCACCTACAAATTGATTCCGTTCCAGAGTACAGGCCTCGGTGTAACGTTCATTCCTTCGACCATAATGCGAATCCGACCATCATCCCTGGTGAGACAAAACCGCGACTCGTCAGTGAAGAACACTTTTTGCCAGACCTGTTTGGTCCAGCGACGGGTGGGTTTGTGCCCATAGGCAATGTTGTTGCCGGTGATGTCTGGTGAGGACCTGCCCTTACAACAGGCCTACAAGCCCTCAGTCTAGTCTCTCTCAGCCTAATGCGGACAGTCTGAGCACGGATGGAGGGATTGTGCGTTCCTGGTGTAACTCGGGCAGATGTCGTTACCATCCTGTACCTGTCCCGCAGGTGTGATGTTCAGAGGGGGGTTGTTACACGTGGTCTGCCACTGCGAGGACGATCAGCTGTCCGTCCTGTCTCCCTGTAGCGCTGTCTTAGGCGTCTCACAGTAAAGACATTGCAATTTATTGCCCTGGCCACATTTGCAGTCCTCATGCCTCCTTGCAGCATGGCTAAGGCACGTTCACGCAGATGAGCAGGGACCCTGGGTATCTTTCTTTTGGTGTTTTTCAGAGTCAGTAGAAAGGCCTCTTTAGTGTCCTATGTTTTCATAACTGTGACCTTCATTTCCTACCATCTGTAAGCTGTTAGTGTCATAACGACCATTCCACAAGTGTTCATTAATTGTTTATGGTTCATTGAACAAGCATGGGAAACAGTGTTTAACTTCACTAGGGTAGGGGGCAGCATTCGGAATTTTGGATGAAAAGTGTGTCAAAATTAAACTGCCTGCTACTCAGGCTCAGAAGCTAGGAAGAGCATATAATTGGTAAATTTGGATAGAAAACAATCTTAAGTTTCCAAAACTAATAACATCATGTCTGTGAGTATAACGGAACTGATAAGGCAGGCAAAAACCTGAAGAAAATCCATCCAGGAAGTGTGAAATCTGAGGTTTGTAGTTTTTCAAGTGAATGCCTATCCAATATACTATGTCTATGCGGTCAGATTGCACTTCCTAAGGCTTCCACTAGATGTCAACAGTCTTTAGAACGTTGTTTCAGGCTTCTACTGTGAAGGGGGAGCGAATAAGAGCGCTTTGAACCAGTGGTCTGGCTGTGCTCCCGCGCACAGCCGTGAGCACAAACTCCGTTCCCTTTCATTTCAAAAGACAAAGGAATTGTTCGGTTGGAATATTATTGAAGATTTATGATAAAACAGCCTAAAAATGAATTCTACACATCGTTTGACATGTTTCTACAAACTGTAATGGAACTTTTTGGACTTTTCATCTGGACTTAGTGCCCGCGCATTGTGCATTTGGATTCCAGGACTAAACACGCGAACAAAAAGGAGGTATTTGGACATAAAGATGAACTTTATCGAACAAAACAAACATTTGTTGTCTAACATGGAGACCCGGGAGTGCCATCAGATGAAGATCATCAAAAGTAAATGATTCATTTGAACGTTATTTCTGACTTTTGTGAGCCCTCTCCTTGGCTGGAAAATGGCTGTATGGTTTTCTGTGGCTAGGCGCTGACCTAACATAATCGCATGGTGTGCTTTTGCCGTAAAGCCTTTTTGAAATCTGACACAGCGGTTGCATTAAGGAGAAGTTTATCTTTATTCGTATGTTAAACACTTGTATCTTAGATCAATGTTTATGATGAGTATTTCTGTAATGTGATGTGGCTCTCTGCACTTTCACCGAATGTTTGTTTTTGACAATGCATTTCTGAACATAACACACCAATTTCAAATTAGGTTTTTGGACATAAAGATTAACTTTATCGAACAAAACACACATTTATTGTCTAACATGGAGTACTGGGAGTTCCATCAGATCATCAAAGGTTAGTGGTTAATTTAATCGCTATTTCTGACTTTTGTGAGCCCTCTCCTTGGCTGGAAAATGGCTGTATGGTTTTCTGTGACTAGGCGGTGACCTAACATAATCGCATGGTGTGCTTTCGCAGTAAAGCCTTTTTGAAATCGGACACTGTGGTTGGATTTACAAGAAGTTTATCTTTAAAATGGTGTATAATACTTGTATGTTTGAGGAATTTTAATTATGGGATTTCTGTTGTTTTGAATTTGGCGCCCTGCAATTTCACTGGCTGTTGTCGAGGTGGGTACCGTCCCACTTGTACCAGAGAGGTTAAACCCTTTACAATGGAGATCTGTGAAGTAAATAGGATTTAACAAATTATCTTTGAAAGACAGGGTCCTGAAAAAAGGGACGTTTCTTTTTTTGCTGAATTTGAATTAATAGTGAAGACATCAAAATTATGAAATAACACATGTGGAATCAGATAGAAACCAAAAAAGTGCTCAACAAATCAAAATAGATTTTTGATTTTAGATTCTTCAAAGTAGCCTCCCTTTGATGACAGCTTTGCACACTCTTGGCATTCCCTCAACCAGCTTCACCTGGAATGCTTTACCAACATTCTTGAAAGAGTTCACACATATGCTGAGCACTTGTTGGCTGCTTTTCCTTCACTCTGCAGTCCAACTCTTCCCAAACCATCTCAATTGGGTTGAGTTCGGGTGATTGTAGAGGCCAGCTCATCTGATGCAGCACTCCATCACTCTCCTTCTTGGTCAAATAGCCCTTACACAGCCTGGAGGTGTGTTTTGGGTCATTGTCCTGTTGAAAAACAAATGATAGTCCCACTAAGCGCAAACCAGATGGGATGGCGTATCGCTGCAGAATGCTGTGGTGGTAATGCTGGTTAAGTGTGCCTTGAATTCTAAATAAATCACCAGCAAAGCACCCCCACACCATCACATCTCCTTTTCCATGCCTCACGGTGGGAACCTACTCTGCGTATCAGAAAGACATGGAGGTTGGAACCAAAAATATCAAATATGGACTCATAAGACTAAAGGACAGTTTTCCACTTGTCTAATGTCCAATGCTTGTGTTTCTTGGCCCAAGCAAGTCTCTTCATCTTATTGGTGTCCTTTAGCGTTTTTTTCACAGCAAATCAACCATGAAGGCTTGATTCACGCAGACTCCTGTGAGTTGTTGGTTGAGATGTGACTTTTACTTGAACTCTGTGAAGCATTTGTTTGGGCTGAAACTTCTGAGGCTGGTAATTCTAAGGAACGTATCATCTGCAGCAGAGGGAACTCTGGTTCTTCCTTTCCTATGGCGGTCCTCATGAGAGCCAGTTTCATCATCGCGCTTGATGGTTTTAACCTTTATTTAAACAGGGAGTCACATTGAGATTAAAAATCTATTTTACAAGAGAGCCCTGAACAAATTACAATAAAAACGGAATATTAAAACAACATACACAGATGTGTATAAAATAATATAATTCAGCACAATAAACAAAAATAAACATATTGTCACGACTTCCACCGAAGTTCGGGCAGAGTTCGGCAGTCGACGTCACCGGTCTTCTAGCCACCGTCGATCCACTTTTCATTTTCCATTTGTTTTGTCTTGTTTTCCAACACACCTGGTTTTCTTTTCCCTCATAAATTTTCCCCCGCATTCCCAGCATAAGGTGCTCGTCGATTCAGGCGCGGCTGGGAATTTTATAGACAGATCGTTCGCCCATAGTTTAGGGATCCCCATTGTTCCCGTGGCTGTGCCCTTCCCTTTTCACGGCTTAGACAGTCGACCGTTAGGGTCAGGGTTGATTAGGGAGGCCACCGCTCCCCTGGGCATGGTGACGCAGGGGGATCACAAGGAGAGAATAAGTCTCTTTCTTATTGACTCTCCTGCGTTTCCCGTGGTGCTAGGCCTTCCCCGGTTAGCTTGTCATGACCACACTGTTTCGTGGCAACACCGGGGCTCTCACGGGGTGGTCGCGAGAGTGCCCGGGGAGATGTTTAGGGGTTTCTGTTGGTGCAGACCAGGTTTCCACCGTGCGCATCCCCTCAGAATATGCCGATTTGGCTCTCGCCTTCTCCAAAAAGAAGGCAACTCAATTACCACCTCATCGATGGGGGGATTGTGCGATAAATCTCCTGGTAGACGCAGCACTTCCCAGGAGGCACGTGTATGCCCTGTCACAGGCGGAGACGGTGGCTATGGAAACATATGTCTCCGAATCCCTGCGTCAGGGGTACATTCGGTCCTCCACTTCACCCGCCTCCTCAATTTTCTTTTTTGTGAAGGAGGGAGGTCTGCGCCTGTGTATTGACTATCGAGGTCTAAACCGGATCACTGTGAGGTACAGTTACCTGCTGCCTCTCATAGCCACAGCGGTTGAGTCAATGCACGGGGCGCGCTTCTTCACCAAACTAGATCTCAGGAGTGCTTACAACCTGGTGCGTATCCGGGAGAGAGACGAGTGGAAGACGGCTTTTAGTACTACCTCAGGGCACTATGAGTACCTCGTCATGCCGTAAGGCTTGATGAATGCTCCATCAGTCTTCCAAGCCTTTGTAGATGACATTTTCAGGGACCTGCACGGGCAGGGTGTAGTGGTGTATATTGATGACATTCTGATATATTCCGCTACACGTGCTGAGCATGTGTCCCTGGTGCGCAGGGCGCTTGGTCGTCTGTTAGAGCATGACCTGTGCGTCAAGGCTGAGAAATGCCTTCTCTTCCAAAAGTCCGTCTCCTTCCTAGGGTACCGCATTTCTACCTCAGGGGTGGAGATGGAGAGTGACCACATTTCAGCCGTGCGTAATTGGCCGACTCCCACCAAGGTAAAGGAGGTGCAGCGGTTTCTAGGGTATGCCAATTACTACCGGAGGTTTATCCGGTCAGGTAGCGGTTTATTTGGTCAGGTAGCGGCACCCATTACCTCACTGCTGAAGGGGGGACCGGTACATTTACAGTGGTCGGCTGAGGCGGACAGGGCTTTTGGTCACCTGAGGGCTCTGTTTACCTCGGCTCCCGTGCTGGCCCATCCGGATCCCTCTTTGGTGTTCATAGTGGAGGTGGACGCGTCCAAGGCTGGGATAGGAGCCGTGTTCTCTCAGCACTCGGTTATGCCACCAAAGCTCCACCCCTGTGCCTTCTTCTCGAGGAAGCTCAGCCCGGCGGAGCGAAATTATGACGTGGGGGACCGGGAGCTGTTGGCTGTCGTCAAGGCTTTGAAGGCGTGGAGACATTGGCTTGAGGGGGCTAAACACCCTTTTCTCATCTGGACTGACCACCGCAATCTGGAGTACATCCGGGCGACGAGGAGACTGGACCCTCGACAGGCAAGGAGGGACATGTTTTTCACCCGTTTTGTTTTCACCCTTTCGTACAGACCAGGTTCCCAGAATGCTAAGGCAAACGCACTGTCACGGCTGTATGACAAAGAAGAGCGGCCCATGTATCCCACCCCCATACTCCCGGCCTCCTGCCTGGTGGCGCCGGTAGTGTGGGAGCTGGATGCGGACATTGAGCAGGCACTATGTGCAAAGCCCACTCCCCTCCAGTGTCCCGCTGGGCGCCTGTGCGTTTCGTCTGCTATCCGTGACCGGCTGATCTATTGGGCCCACATGTCACCCTCCTCTGGTCATCCAGGCATCGGTCGGACGGTGCGCTGTCTGAGTGGGATGTACAGGTGGCCCACTTAGGCTAAGGACGTGAGGGTTTATGTTTCCTCCTGCTCGGTGTGCGCCCAGTGTAAGGATCCTAGGCACCTGCCCAGAGGTAAGCTACACCCCTTACCCGTTCCACAATGGCCGTGGTCGCACCTGTCGATGGATTTCCTTACCGATCTTCCCCCCTCACAGGGTAACACCATGATCCTGGTCGTTGTGGACCGTTTTTCTAAGTCCTGCCATCTCCTCCCTCTGCCCGGTCTCCCTACGGCCCTACAGACTGGGGAGGCCTTGTTTACACACGTCTTCCGCACTTCCTACGGAGTGCCTGAGGACATAGTGTCTGATCGGGGTTCCCAGTTCACTTCGAGGGTCTGGAGGGCGTTCATGGAACGTCTGGGGGTCTCGATCAGCCTTATCTCGGGTTTTCACCCCGAGAGTAACGGGCAGGTGGAGAGAGTTAACCAGGATGTGGGTAGGTTTCTGAGGTCTTATTGCCAGGACCGGCCAGGGGAGTGGGCGAGGTTCGTGCCCTGGGCAGAGATGGCCCAGAACTCGCTCCTCCACTCCTCCACTAGCCTCTCCCCCTTCCAGTGCGTACTGGGATATCAGCCGGTTCTGGCTCCTTGGCATCAGAGTCAGACCGAGGCTTCTGCGGTTTGACGACTGGTTCCGGCGCGCGGAGGAGACATGGGACGCCGCTCATGTTCACCTTCAGCGCGCCATGCTGCGCCAGAAAGCCAGCGCAGACCGTCACCGCAGTGAGGCCCCGGTGTTCGCAACCCTCTGTTCCCCCCATGCCGAAGTGTTTGTTGTAAGTGCTTGGGCACATGTTTACTGGTGCGCGTCGGGTTTTGTACCCATGTTGGTTATTTCTTTATGCCGTTGGTTTTGAAATGAATCTGCTCCGACTATTACCTAGTTCTGCACTCCTGCGTCTGACTTCCCTGCCAACAGTTACGCACCCCTTACACATATTTAATAAAAGCAATCACATTTAACTACATAAACGTCCTCAATCAATAATTTAAACTGACTGAGTGTCACTAGCACATCTAGCTGCATTGAACTGCATATTGTTCCACAAATTAGGGCCAAATAAACTAAACGCAGATTTTCCCAAATCTGTGGAGACTGGAGGGATCTCTAGTGTTCTCCATTCCTGTGAACGGTTTTGTTAACTTATGATTCTTATCTTAATTAATGATGTTACATATAGAGGGAGTTTCTGTAAGATTGCTTTGTATATAAAAAAAGAGAATGCAGCTCTCTTCTTACAGGCAGAGAGGTCCAACCCACATTTTTTTACAGAATACAATAATGAGTCCTAAAATTGTCCCCTTTGATAAAACGTATTGCGGGATGGTAGACTGTGACCAAGGGTTTTAAAACAAAATCCAATGCAGGGAGAAGCATTGTTTGAACAATCTTTCTCCTATTTTTAATACCAATGTCACACCCTGATCAGTTTCACCTTTCCACCCCCTCCAGGTGTCGCTTGTTTTCCCCAGTGTTTTTATCCTTGTGTTTCCTGTCTCTCTGTGCCAGTTCGTCTTGTACGTTTCCAAGTCAACCAGCGTTTTTTCCCGTTCTCCTGCTTTTTGCTATTCTCCTTTTTCGAGTCCTCCCGAGTTTGATCCTTGTCTGCCTGACCATTCTGCCTTCCTTGACCATGAGCCTGTCTGCCACTCTGTACCTCCTGGGCTATGATCTGGTTTTGACCTTTTTGCCTGTCCACGACCATTATCTTTCCTATCCCTTTGGATTAATAAACATTATAAGACTCCAACCATCTGCCTCCTGTGTCTGCATTTAGGTCTCGCCTTGATTTATTTAGATACAAAAACAAAATCTTGGATCTTAGCTCCTTAGTCAGATTTTCTATATGCGTTACGAAGGACAATTTTACATCAATCCAGACACACAGGTACTTATATTGAGAAAAATGCTCAATGTGGGCTCCATTTATAGTGTACATATGCAGATCCTCAGGGTCAACATTTCAGGACCTAGAGAACAGCATGAGCTTGGTTTTACTTGTATTTAAGACTTGAAGAAACTTTCAAAGTTCTTGAAATGTTTCCGGATTGACTGACCTTCAAGTCTTAAAGTAATAATGGACTTTAGGGCTATCTTCTGTGTACCACCCCTATCTTGTCACAACACAACTGATTGGCTCAAACGCATTAAGAAGAAAAGGAATAAACTTTTATAAAGGAACACCTGTTAATTGAAATGCATTCCAGGTGACTACCTCATGAAGCTGGTTGACAGAATGTCAAGAGTGTGTAAAACTGTATAAAGGCAATATATTTTGATTTGTTTAACACTTTATTGCTTATTACATGATAACATATTTGTTATTTCATAGTTTTAATGTCTTCAATATTATTCTACAATGTAGAAAATAGTACGAATAAAGAAAAACCTTTGAATGAGTAGATGTGTCCAAACTTTTGACTGGTACTGTACACATCCCAACCAGAATCCATGAATTACAGGTAAAACCTGTCACCTTCAAGGAGTGGGACACTAATCCGGACGCATCTAAGATATCCCACAACTCCCTCCAATGAACCATCAAACAGGCAAGGCATCAGTAAAGGACCAAGAATCCTACTACACCAGCTCTGACGCTCATCGGATGTGGCAGGGCTTGCAAACTATCAAATATTACACAGAGAAACCCAGCCTCGAGCGGTCCATCAACGTGAGCCTACAAGACGAGCTGAAAAAATTCTATGCTTGCTTTGAGGAAAGCAACACTGAATCATGCATGAGAGCACCAACTGTTTCTGACGACTGTGTGAGCACGCTCTCAGGCCGCAGGGCTAGACGAAATACCAGGATTCGTAACCCGATCATGCGCTGATCAGCTGGCAAGTGTCTTCACTGACATTTTATTTATTTATTTGAATTTTTTATTTAACCTTTATTTCACTTTTAAAACTTTCCCTGACCCAGTCTGTAATACCTACATGTTTCAAGCAGACCAACATAGTCCCTGTGCCCAAGAACGCCAAGGTAACCTGTCTAAATGACTATCACCGTGTAGCACTCACATCTGTAGCCATCAAATACCTTGATGGCTACAGATGCCATTGCTCACTTCAACACCATCATCCCAGGCATCCTGGACCCATTCCAATTCACATACTGTACAAAAAGATCCACAGAGGATGTAATCTCTATTGCACTCCACTCACACATGAGTACAAACTACATACGCTCACACACACATACCCCTACCGACGTGTTTTATTTTTTTCATTTAACCTTTATTTAACTAGGCAAGTCAGTTATTAAAACAAATTCTTATTTAAAATTACGGCCTATCAAAAGGCAAAAATCATCCTGCTAGGACAGGGACTGGGATGAAGAAAAAATTACATATATATAGGACAAATCACACATCACGACAAGAGAGATACCACAACAACATAGCAAGGCAGCAACACATGACAACACAGCATGGTAGCAACACAACATGGCAGCAGCACAAAACATGGTACAAACATTATTGGGCAATGTCAACAGCACAAAGGTCAAGAAGGTAGAGACAACAATACATCACGTGAAGCAGCCACAACTGTCAGTAAGTGTCCATTATTGAGTCTTTGAATGAAGAGATGGAGATAAAACTGTCCAGTTTGAGTGTTTGTTGCAGCTCGTTCCAGTCGCTAGCTGCAGCAAACTGAAAAGAGGAGTGACCCAGGGATGTGTGTGCTTTGGGGACCTTTAACAGAATCTGACTGGCAGAACGGGTGTTGTATGTGGAGGATGAGGGCTGCAGTAGGTATCTCAGATAGTGGGGAGGGAGGCCGAAGAGGGTTTTATAAATAAGCATCAAACAGTGGGCTTTGCAGCAGGTATACAGAGATGACCAGTTTACAGAGGAGTATAGAGTGAAGTGATATGTCCTTTAAGGAGCATTGATGGCAAATCTGATGGCCGAATGGTAAAGAACAACTAGCCGCTCGAGAGCACCCTTACCTGCCGATCTATAAATTAAGTCTCCATAATCTAGGATGGGTAGGATGGTCATGTGAATCAGGGTTAGTTTGGCAGCTGGGGTGAAAGAGGAGTTATTACAATAGAGGAAACCAAGTATAGATTTAACCTTAGCCTGCAGCTTTGATATGTGCTGAGAGAAGGACAGTGTACCATCTAGCCATACTCCCAAGTACTTGTATGAGGTGACTGCCTCAAGCTCTTAACCCTCAGAGGAAGTAATCACACCTGTGGGAGGAGGGGCATTCTTCTTACCAAACCACATGACCTTTGTTTTGGAGGTGTTCAGAACAAGGTTAAGGTCAGAGAAAGCTTGTTGGACACTAAGAAAGCTTTGTTGTAGAGCGTTTAACACAAAACCAGGGGAGGGAACAGCTGCATAAAAATGGATGAGAGAGCTTCCTACTGCCTGAGCTATGTTGTTGTTGTAAATTGAGATGAACGTGGGGCCTAGGATCGAGCCTTGTGGCTCTCCCTTGGTGACAGGCAGTGAATGAGAGAGCAGATGTTCTGACTTTATACACTGCACTCTTTGAGAGAGGTAGTTAGCAAACCAGGCCAAATACCCCTCAGAGACATCAATACTCCTTAGTTGGCCCACAAGAATGCAATGGTCTACCGTATCAAAAGCTTTGGCCCAGTCAATAAATATAGCAGCACAACATTGCTTAGAATCAATGGTAATGGTGACATTTGAGGACCTTTAAGGTTGCAGTGACACATCCATAACCTGAGCGGAAACCAGATTGCATTCCAGAGAGAGTACTATAGACATCAAGAAAGCCAGTCAGTTAAATATTGATACGTTTTTCCATCACTTTTAATAAACAGGGCAAAATAGAAATTGGCCTATAACAGTTGGGGTCAGCTTTATCTCCCCTTTTAAATAAAGGACGCACCGTGGCTGCCTTCCAAGCATTGTGAACCTCCCCAGAGAGGAGAGGCAGGTTAAAAAGGCCAGAGATAGGCTTGGTGATGATAAGGGCAGCATCCTTAATTACTCTGTTTAGCCCATGGCCTCACATGTGAATCCTTAAAATCCATAAGACTGAATTGAGCCGGTCGGTCACATTTGTTTTAAAGTAACATACTACAAACCAGAAACATGGAGATAAGACATATATTGTGCACTTCTCACCAGCTGTTACTTCCGTCCCAAGACAGTGTTCCTTCCGTCCCGCCGGCAGGTACAAAAGTAACGTTAGGCTAGTTCTCTTCTCGGTCTATTTAATTTAAACTCATTTACCCTAGAAATTAAATTTCTAATGGTGGAGGACATATATCAGTTTGTAATAAAATATGATCTCTGAGCAATTAGGAAGGGAAAAAAAGTGTGACTTTCGTCCCAGTTTTCCTCTACTGCATGGGTGTTGGTGTGTATTTCTCCGTATATGTGTGTGTGAAGTTATTGTCCTGTGAAGTTAAAATGAACACATTCCCACAGTCTGTCATTGAAGTGCTGGGAATAGAACCCCCATCATTTCACACAGGTTTTTATACATACGACGTGTCTTAGTTCGTATGGGTGCATGCACATGAGCTCTTTGTCTTACCTCTTAATGGCTTCTTCCTGTCTTCTCTTCTTATCGTGTTTCTCCTGAAGGTAGGCCCAGTTGGTCTCTTTCCGGACGCGGTCGCTCTCACGGGCGATGTCAGAGGCATTCTGGATGACCAGTCCGTCATAGGCCCTGAGTCCACTGTCCTCCACATACTGGAAGAACCTGCTGAACGATGCTTCCTCCTCTTGAGAAGTCATTGTTTTTCACTGGCAGTGGAGCAGAAAGCACTGCAAGTAGAGGGATAGGGTAGAAACACAGACAGGGCTGAGTTACACGATAAGGAGGTCAAGTCAATAGTAATGACGTCTGGTGTATAACGATGTTGAGCAAATGACATGCAAAGCCCCACTGGGCACAAATATTTGTCAACGTATTGTGACATGGAATCTATGTGGAAAATACATTGGATTTGAATAAAGTCATCAACGTAAACTGTTGTTTTGAGGGTGACATTTCAACCATAGGATTATGTCGTTATTGTAACCAATTTACTTGTATGTGATATGTTGAATTTGAACCATTGAAACAACATCAGATCGTCAACATTATATCCACTTTCAGGGGCAACACCTCCTACTGCAGAGCTAATCTACAGCTATTAAATTGGTATCAGGGTTAACCAGGGTTATAACCAAGCCTGACCTACTTAGCTTTTGTATTTGTCACTGACTACTACCAACGTGCTATCGTGAGAACGATTATTGAGACCTCTTAATAACTAAATATGTTCAATGTTGCTATTGAAGTCATTCCAAAAGGTAGGTTTAACAGAGCAAATGAAATGTAACCTTCATTTATAAGTCATATATCATCAATGATACTTTTTAGGCCTATAGCATTGGCAAAATCATCAACAACAGCTGTTTCAATTTAACCCAGGGTTCAACTACAAATAGACAATACATTTAGGCATAGGGTTTCAAGCTTTGATTGATCTGAAATGTAATCTTCAAGTTAATCATTAAAATGTGGGATTCACATCTCCATCGCAACCAACAATCTGAGTTCAAGAACATTACAAAACTCAAACTTTATCGAAAGTGTATTTGACATTTTATTTGATTTAGTCCTATTCTTTAATTTAGATTGTTGGTTGAGATGGAGACGTGAATCCAACATATTCATTCATATTCATTTATAGACAAGACCGTTTTTAAGCCAGTGACTTAGATGAAACTATCCCAGCATTAGATATCCTATAAATGTTAGTATTTGGTTGTGTTGTCAACCAGTCACAACTTAAAAATTGTAATACAGTAAATAGCCTAAAGTAAAGAGTATCTTACGTACTAATATAACAGTATTTATTCAACCTTTAAGTTAAAAGCACATCCATGGCCACATTTTGAGGTTAGCCTTCTGTAACTATAAATGTCTTCTTTAATCATAGAAAGCGTGCATGATCAAGATACTGTAGGTCTGCGGATATCAATGCATTCGGATATTCAGACCCTTTACTTTTCCCACATTTTGTTACGTTATAGCCGTATTTTAAAATGGACCCCAAAAAGTATTTCCTCATCAATACAACGACAAAGCAAAACCATTTTTTTTGCCATTTTTGAAAATGTATTAAAAATAAAAACAATGACATAAGTATTCAGACCTTGAATCAACTTTGGCAGCAATTACACCTTCGAATCTTCTTGGGTATGACACTACAAGGTTGGCAAACCTGTATTTGTGAAAAACAAAACCCACAGCATGATGCTGCCACCACCATGCTTCCCCGTAGGAATGGTGGAAGGTTTCCTCCAGACGTGACGCTTGGCATTCAGGCCAAAGAGTTCAATCTTGCTTTCATCAGACCAGATAATCTTGTTTCCTTTTGGTCTGAGAGTCCTTTAGGTGCCTTTCGGCAAACTCCAAGCAGGCTGTCATGTGCCTTTTACTGAGGAATGACTTCCGTCTGGCAACTCTACCATAAAGGCCTGATTGGTGGAGTGCTGCAGAGATGGTTGTCCTTCTGGAAGGTTCTCCCATCTCTACAGTGGAACTTTGGAACTCTGTCAGAGTGACCAGCGGGTTCTTTGTCACCTCCCTGACAAGGCCCTTCTCCCCCGATTGCTCAGTTTGACCGGGTGGCCAGCTCTAGGAAGAGTCTTGGTGGTTTTAAACTTCATCCATTTAAGAATGATAGAGCCCACTGTGTTATTGGGAACCTTCAATGTTGCAGACACTTTTTGGTACCCTTCCCCAGATCTTTACATTGACACATTTCTGTCTCGGAGCTCTAAGGACAATTCCTTTCACCTTATGGCTTAGTTTTTGCTCTGACATGCACGGTCTATGGGACCTTACATAGACAGGTGTGAGCCTTTCCAAATCATGTCGAATCAATTGAATTTACCACAGATGGACTATAATCAAGATGTAGAAACATCTCAAGGATGATCAATGGAAACAAGATGCACCAGAGCTCAACTTCGAGTCTCATTGCAAAGGGTATGAATACTTATGTAAATTAGATACTTCTGTTTTTATGTGTAATACATTTGCTAACATATCTAAAGACCTGTTTTTGCTTTGTCATTATGGGATATTATGTGAAGATTGATGAGGAAAATATTTTATTAATCAATTTTAGAACAAGGCTCTAATGTAAACAAAGGGTTCTCTATAATTTTCGAATGCACTGTATGAATACAAAATATCTGACATTGTATTCCCATTTGAACTTTGCGGTGCTTTTATAATGGTTGAGAGCACATTGATAACACATTTGATGTCAATTAAACCAAAAATCAAACAATGTTTTTCCATTGGAAGTTGGTTGTGCTTTTAGATGGCTGGAAGCATAGTGCCACACTACAGAACTGTTCTGCTAGCACAGACTGGAATATGTTCCGTGATTCATCCAATAGCATTGAGGAGTGCACCACCTCAGTCACCGGCTTCATCAATAAGTGCATCGACGACATCATCCCCACAGTGATTGTACGTACATATCCCAACCAGAAGCCATGGATTACAGGCAACATCCACACCGAGCTAAAGGCTAGAGCTGCCGCTTTAAAGGAATGGGACACTAATCCAGACGCCTATTAGAAATTCCTCTATGCCCTCAGATGAACCATCAAACAGGCAAAGCATCAATACATTACTAAGATTGAATCCTACCACACCGGCTCTGAAGCTCGTCAGATGTGTCAGGGCTTGCAAACTATAATGGACTACAAAATGAAACCCAGCCAAGAGCTGCCCAGTGACCCGAGCCTACCAGACGAGCTAAATGCCTTTAATGCTCGCTTCGAGGCAAGCAACACTGAAGCATTCATGAGAACACCAGCTGTTCCGGATGACTGTGTGATCACGGTTTTCGCAGCAGATGTGTGGCAAGTGTCTTCACTGATATTTTCAATATCTCTCTGACAGAGTCTGTAATACCTACAGTTGAAGTCGGAAGTTTACATACACTCAATTAGGATTTGGTAGCATTAACTTTAAATTATTTAACCTGAGTCTAACATTTCAGGTAGCCTTCCACAAGTTTCCCATAATAAGTTGGGTGAATTTTGGCCCACTCCTCCTGACAGAGCTGATGTACCTGAGTCAGGTTTGTAGACCTCCTTGCTCACACACGCTTTTTCAGTTCTGCCCACACATTTTCTATAGGATTGAGGTCAGAGATTTGTGGCCACACCAGTACCTTGACTTTGTTGTCCTTAAGCCATTTTGCCACAACTTTGGAAGTATGCTTGAGATCATTGTCCAGTTGGAAGACCCATTTGCGACCAAGCTTTAACTTCCTGACTGTCTTGAGATGTTGCTTCAATATATCCACATCATTTTCCTGCATCATGATGCCATCTATTTTGTGAGGTGCACCAGTCCATCCTGCAGCAAAGCACCCCCACAACATGATGCTGCCACCCCCATGCTTCACGGTTGGGATGGTGTTCTTCGGCTTGCAAGCCTCCCCTTTTTCCTCCAAACATAACGATAGTCATTATGGCCAAACAGTTCTATTTTTATTTGATAAGACCAGAGACATTTCTCCAAAAAGTGCAATCTTTGTCCCCACGTGCAGTTGCAAACCGTTGTCTGGCTTTTTTATGGCGGTTTGGAGCAGTGGCTTCTTCCCTGCTGAGCGGCCTTTCAGGTTATGTCAAAATAGGACTCTTTTTACTGTTGATATAGATGCTTTTGTACCTGTTTCCTCCAGCATCTTCACAAGGTTCTTTGATGTTGTTCTGGAATTGATTTGCACTTTTCGCACCAAAGTACATTTATCTCTGGGAGACAGAACGCGTCTCCTTCCTGAGCGGTATGACGGCTGCGTGGTCCCATGGTGTTTATACGTGCGTACTATTGTTTGTACAGATGAACGTGATATCTTCAGCCGTTTGGAAATTGGTCCCAAGGATGAACCAGACTTGTGGAGGTCTACAATTTTTTTTCTGAGGTCTTGGTTGATTTCTTTTTATTTTCCCCTGATGTCAAGCAAAGAGGGACTGAGTTTGAAGGTAGGCCTTGAAATACACCAACAGGTACACCTCCATTTGACTCAAATGCTGTCAATTAGCCTATCAGAAGCTTTTAAAGCCATGACATAATTTTCTGGAATTTTCCAAGCTGTTTAAAGGCACAGTCAACTTAGTAATGCACAAAGTAGATGTCCTAACCGACTTGCCAAAACTGTAGTTTGTTAAAAATAAATTTGTGGAATGATTGTAAAACGAGTTTTAATGACTCCAACCAAAGTGTATGTAAACGTCCGACTTCAACTGTACATGTTTCAAGCAGACCACCATAGTCCCTGTGCCCAAGAAGGCACAGGTAACCTGCCTAAATGGCTATCACCCCGTAGCACACGTTGGTTGCCATGGAGTGCTTTGAAAGGCTGGTCATGGATCACATCAACACCATCATCCCGTAAACCCTAGACCCACTCCAATTCGCAATGCCGCAATGCCCAACAGATCTACAGATGACGCCATTTCAATCGCACTCTAGACTGCCCTTTCCCACCTGGACAAAAGGAACACCTATGTGAGAATGCTATTCATTGACTACAGCTCAGCATTCACCACCATAGATTCACCACTAAAGACCCTGGGACTAAACACCTCCCTCTGCAACTGGATCAAGGACTTCCTGACGGACCGCCCCCAGGTGGTAAGAGTCTGCCATGTTTCTACCCATCTGCCATGCTGTTCCTCAACCCCGGGGCCCTTCAGGGGTGCATGCTTAGTCCCCTCCTGGATCCCTGTTCACCCACTACTGCGTGGCCAAGCTACACCATCATTAAGTTGGCTGATGACACAACAGTGATCACCAACAACGATGAGACAGCCTATAGGGAGGAAGTCAGAGACTTGGCAGTATGGTACTAGGACAACAACATCAAAGCAAAGGAGATGACCGTAGACTAACTGGGACCTCTCTCCCAGTTTTAGGCTGGGTTTCTGTACAGCACTTCGAGATATTAGCTGATGTACGAAGGGCTATATAAAATAAACTTGATTTGATTTGGACTACAGGAAAATGAGGGCCGAACACGCCCCCATTAACACTGATGAGGCTGTAGTGGTGCGGGTTGAGAGGTTCAAGTTCATTGGTGTCCACATCACCAACAAACTATCATGGTCCAAACACACCAAGACAGTCGTGAAGAGGGCACGACAACACCTTTTCCCCCTCAGGAGACTGAAAAGATTTGGCATGGGTCCCCAGATCCTCAAAAAGTTCTACAGCTGCATCGTCGAGAGCATCCCGGCGTAACAGAGGGTAGTGCGTAAGGCCCAATACATCACTGGGGCCAAGCTTCCTGGCATCCAGGACCTATATACTAGGCTGTGTCAGAGGAAGGCCCAAAAAATGGTCAAAGACTCCTGTCACCCAAGGCATAGACTGTCCTCTCTGTTACCGCGCGGCAAGCGGTACCGGAGCGCCAAGTCTAGGTCCAAAAGGCTCCTTAAAAGCTTCTACCCCTAAGTATTAAGACTGCTGAACAATTATTCAAATGGCCACCCGTACAATTTACATTGACCCCCCCCCCCCCCCCCCCACACACACTTTGGTTTTACATTGCTGCGACTCACTGTTTTTATGTATGCATAGTCACTTTACCCCTACCTACATGTACAAATGACCTCGCTGCCTCCAAAAAACTAACAAGTAATAGTGTTTTTTCCAAAGTGAGCTCAACAGGAAAAGAATGCTTTTGGTGCGTGTGAATGAGTGTGCGCTCTTTGTTATTTTCCTTTCCTATTGAACACTGTTCTGTCCGTCTGAAATATTATCCTTTATTTACATATTAGGGTACCTGAGGTTTGAATAGAAACATTGTTTGACTTGTTTGAACGAAGTTTACCGGAACTTTTTGGATTCCTTTGTATGCATGTTGAAGGAGTGGATTACTGAAATCAATGGTGCAAACAGAGTTTTTTGGGATATAAAGAAGGACTTTATCAAAAAAACTAACATTCATTTGTAGCTGGGACGAGAGGAAAACAGAGGAAGATCTTCAAAGGTAAGTGATTTAATAAGTCGCTATTTGTGATTTTGTGAAGCCTGTGCTGGTTGAAAAAGTATTTTGACGTGGGGCACTGTCCTCAGATAATCGCATGTTATGCTTTCGCCATAAAGCCTTTCCGAAATCTGACAACGCAGTTTGATTAACTGTAAGGGCTGTCTCTCTCCTCATCCTCGGACGAGGAGAGGAGAGAAGGATCATCAGACCAAAATGCAGCATTTGGGAAATAAGCCATTTTTTTATTTGCAACGACGGCACACGAAAACAAACACTTTTACAAAATTACAAAACAAGAAAACGACGTAGACGAAACCTGAACATAAACTTACATCACTAAACGTAAACTCACGGACAGGAACAGACTACATCAAAACGCACGAACAACCAAACAGTCCCGTATGGTACATACATCGACGACACGAGAGACAATCACCCACAAACAAACAGTGAGAACACCCTACCTAAATATGACTCTTAATTAGAGGAGAACGCAAAACACCTGCCTCTAATTAAGAGCCATACCAGGCAACCAAAACCAACATAGAAACAGATAACATAGACTGCCCACCCAAAACACATGCCCTGACCTAAACACATACAAAAACAACATAAAACAGGTCAGGACCGTTACAGAACCCCCCCCCCTCAAGGTGCGAACGCCGGGCGCACCAGCACAAAGTCCAGGGGAGGGTCTGGGTGGGCAGTTGACCACGGTGGTGGCTCCGGCTCTGGACGCTGCCCCCACACCACCATAGTCACTCCCCGTTTCTGTCTTCCCCTCCCAATGACCACCCTAAAACTAACATCCCCTAAATGAATGGCCAGCACCGGGAGAAGGGGCAGCACCGGGACAAGGGGCAGCACCGGGACAAGGGGCAGCACCGGGACAAGGGGCAGCACCGGGACAAGGGGCAGCACCGGGACAAGGGGCAGCACCGGGACAAGGGGCAGCACCGGGACAAGGGGCAGCACCGGGACAAAGGGCAGGTCCCGGCTGTGATACTCTGGCAGATCCCGGCTGAGGGACTCTGGCAGGTCCCGGCTGAGGGACTCTGGCAGGTCCCGGCTGAGGGACTCTGGCAGGTCCCGGCTGAGGGACTCTGGCAGGTCCCGGCTGAGGGACTCTGGCAGGTCCCGGCTGAGGGACTCTGGCAGGTCCCGGCTGAGGGACTCTGGCAGGTCCCGGCTGAGGGGCTCTGGCAGGTCCCGGCTGAGGGGCTCTGGCAGGTCCCGGCTGAGGGGCTCTGGCACGTCCCGGCTGAGGGGCTCTGGCACGTCCCGGCTGAGGGGCTCTGGCACGTCCCGGCTGAGGGGCTCTGGCAGGTCCCGGCTGGACGGCTCTGGCAGGTCCCGGCTGGACGGCTCTGGCAGGTCCCGGCTGGACGGCTCTGGCAGGTCCCGGCTGGACGGCTCTGGCAGGTCCCGGCTGGACGGCTCTGGCAGGTCCCGGCTGGACGGCTCTGGCAGGTCCCGGCTGGACGGCTCTGGCAGGTCCCGGCTGGACGGCTCTGGCAGGTCCCGGCTGGACGGCTCTGGCAGGTCCTGGCAGGACGGCTCTGGCAGGTCATGGCAGGACGGCTCTGGCTGGTCATGGCAGGACGGCTCTGGCTGGTCATGGCAGGACGGCTCTGGCTGGTCATGGCAGGACGGCTCTGTAGGGAGGAGAAGGAGAGACAGCCTGGTGCGTGGTCTAGGCACTGGCTGCGCTGGAGAGGAGGAAACAGCAGGAGAGAGAACCCGGAGAGACAGCCTGGTACGGGGGGCTGCCACCGGAGGACTGGTACATGGAGGTGGCACCGGGTCTACCGGACCGTGAAGGAGGACACGTGCTCTTGAGCACCGAGCCTCCCCAACCCCACCAGGTTGAATGGTCCCCGTAGCCCTGCCAGTGCGGCGAGGTGGAATAGCCCGCACTGGGCTATGCAAGCGAACCGGGGACACCACCTGTAAGGCTGGTGCCATGTACGCCGGCCCGAGGAGACGTACTGGAGGCCAGATACGTTGGGCCGGCTTCATGACATCCGGCTCGATGCCCAACCTAGCCCTCCCAGTGCGGCAAGGTGGAATAGCCCGCACTGGGCTAAGCACGCGTACTGGGGACACCGTGCGCTTTACCGCATAACACGGTGTCTTACCAGTACGAAGCCTTCTACCTCCACGGTAAGCACGGGGAGTTGGCTCGGGTATCCTACCCGGCTTTGCCACACTCCTCGTGTGCCCCCCCCCCCCAAGAAATTTTTGGGTCTGACTCACGGGCTCCCAACCGCGTCGACGCGCTGCCTCCTCATACCAGCGCCTCTCAGCCTTCGCTGCTTCCAACTCCTCCTTGGGACGGCGATATTCCCCTGGCTGAGCCCAGGGTCCTCTACCGTCCAGGATCTCCTCCCAAGTCCAGGAGTCCTTGTTGCTCTGTTGAGCATTCCCTTGCCGCTTGGTCCTCGTTAGGTGGGTGATTCTGTAAGGGCTGTCTCTCTCCTCATCCTCGGACGAGGAGAGGAGAGAAGGATCATCAGACCAAAATGCAGCATTTGGGAAATAAGCCATCTTTTTATTTGCAACGACGGCACACGAAAACAAACACTTTTACAAAATTACAAAACAAGAAAACGACGTAGACGCAACCTGAACATAAACTTACATCACTAAACGTAAACTCACGGACAGGAACAGACTACATCAAAACGCACGAACAACCAAACAGTCCCGTATGGTACATACATCGACAACACGAGAGACAATCACCCACAAACAAACAGTGAGAACACCCTACCTAAATATGACTCTTAATTAGAGGAGAACGCAAAACACCTGCCTCTAATTAAGAGCCATACCAGGCAACCATAACCAACATAGAAACAGATAACATAGACTGCCCACCCAAAACACATGCCCTGACCTAAACACATACAAAAACAACATAAAACAGGTCAGGACCGTTACATTAACAAGACGTTTGGCTTTTAAATGATATAAGACACTTGTATGTTCATGAATGTTTAATATTACGATACTGCAATTTGAATTTGGCGCGCACCAATTTCACCGGATGTTGTCGACAGGTGTTCCGCTAGCGGTTCGCAAACCCTAAGAGGTTTAATAACAGATTGGTAATTCAGCACACTTTTGGCTGTCTTTTTGAGTGGGTGAATAAAGGTTGAAATCTCATTGATCAAATTCTCAATCAAATATTACCCACATTTCTACGTTGAAATGACATGGTGTGCCCAGTGGGGTAGTGGTCATTCTTTTTGAATGGATCTAGAGTAGATTTGCATGAATATAAAATGTCAACAAAACTGTGTGTGTGTCTGTGTGTTTGAGCACTAACAGCGTTGTGTATGATTTTGTGAGAATATTTGAATGGCTTCAACTGAAATTAGCCTGTATATGTTTGTTGGATTGTGTGTGTAGTTGTGTGAGAGCAAATCTAAAATGTGTGCTGAATGCAAACGAAACAAAATGCATGCTTTTTTCGAGGTCCCATAACCCATGTTTAAATGAATTTGTAATGACTACTTTGAACGGTACACAAATGTAACGAGTTCCATCCTTCAAATATCTTGGTATCTGGCTTGTGGACAAACGCCCATTTAAAAAACATGTCACTGAGCTGTTGAAGAAGTTGAAGATCAAGGTTGGTTTCTTTGACAGAAATGAATCATGTCTGACTTTCGGAATTAGGAAGGAAATCGCAGAGGCCACTTTTAGGTTTATTTTGGGGATATTGTCTACATGCATACAGCAGCATCTACACTTAAACCACTAGATGCTGTTTTCCATTGTGCCCTCAGGTTGATTACTGGTGATGGTTGTAGAACTCACCATTTGTGTTTTGTATCAAAATGTGGTTTGGGCCTCTTTGTATGGAAGGAGAGAGCAGCATTTTCTTGTGTTATCTACAAAGCTCTCATGCAGAAACGTCCTATGTATCTATCATCATTAATAGAATTTAGACTTACAAATGACCAAAGCCGGTCTCAGGCTTGGATAACACTGGATGCCCCTTCAGTCTCCACAGAGTTGGGTAAAGCTGCTTCTCGTTTTTTTTGCACCCTTTATGTGGAACAACTTACAGAGCTCTTTGAAATGAGATGTTCTGGTCCCCCTTGGTCAGTTCAGAGTAATGATCAGAGACCTCTATGTTGATAAATGTGCCTGTTTTTCTTAATATTTTTTGTCATTTTGTATATTGTGTGTGTTGTATTTATGCAGGGCTCATCTGCAAAAGAGACCCTAGTCTCAATATGACTTCCCTGTCAAAATAAGGTTTATATATATATATATATATATATATATATATATATATATATATATATATATATATATATATATATATATATATATTTCATAAAGAGGCCTATGTTGCAGTGCATTTTGGGTGAATTTGGGCAGGTTGTTGAGATCCTATTAGCCACACCAGAGACCACAGAGAGATCTGATTGGATGAGTAACCTCTCGCTCAGAGTAACAGTTGCATCATGCCAGAGATACTGGGCACCTTTAACATTGCAGCCGACATTAAAGTTGAGTCGAGACTGACTGATCTACAAATCGCCTTGCCTCATAAATAACTACTCAATTTTATTTTATGTATTTGTCAGTCAGTGACAATTTATCAATGATACATCATGGTTTTGATGCTCTCGAACACAGACAATGGGGGAGTGGTACGGACCTCAGCCAGCTGGTGATAGCATAGCATCTTCCAGGCAAGCTGTGTGTAGCCCATTGCAAGACTCTACATAGCTAGCATGCTAACAGGCTGATCTGCTGCTCGCCAAGACTTGCCCCCGACCCCACAAATGCACACACCAATACATAGCTGATGGGGTGGGAGTGTGTATTTTTGTTTGTATTTATAGAGATCGGAGGATGAGTTTTCTTGTATGTGGTGAGGGGGAAGGTATGTGTGTGCGCGTGTCCGTACACATGGGTGCGAATAAATCAAGGTGCAGAATGTAAAAGGAGTTAATCGATCTCTTTTCTCCTTTGTCATTCCCTGCACTTTCACTTACCCACTCTCTCACTTACCCGCTCTCTCTTTCTCTCCGCTTGTCCCTCTTTTTCCTTTTCTAAATTTCTCCTCTAATCCTTGGCCCACTTCTCCTAATCCCCCCCCCCCCCCCCCCCCACACTCCTTGCTCTCCTGATGGAGTCACAGCTGCATTCTAAAAATGGAATAGAGAGCGAGCCCGGCCGTTGCCAGGCAACAGCATCTCACGGTGGAGGGTGACATAATGCAGAAAAGGGAGTTCCTAATTCATCGTTTGAGACACATTTGTTCCGCCTCAGAGACGGGAAGCGTGAAATGCTATATCTGCAGTGGTTTGTGGTGAGCTGTGCACCACCAATACAGCTACAATGGATGCAGACTGTGTATACAACTGACAATAACGAATAGTGTGAATACAAATAACACTACGAATAGACAGTATGTACAATATAATGGGCCTACTCTATACCCCAAGTGGGTTTTTGAGGACTGTCTTTCCCTATTGACATATACTGTATACTACCAACAACATACAGCTCAAATTAGGTAGACTACATTCTACAGACAATCAATGTTGACCGTAGAGCATTGAAACAGATCCATAGGCAGACGCTGAAGCGGAACCGGAAAACAGAATAAAAGCGGGACAGTGTAGCAGGCAAAGGGGAATGATACTTACAGTGGCTGGGTAATGCTGGGGTCAGACCAAGGTAACCTAGAGGTTGACCACCCTAGTGGGGGTTCAGTCCTGTTCACCACACAGGGTAGGAGGGAAGAGAGGGGGCTGAGCTGCAGGTAAGCAGGATCACCCGGAGCTTAGCACCGTAGAGCCCCCAGTGGTACAGAGCACGACAGAGGAGAGAGCCCGGTAGTGCTGCTGCTTCTGTTGGAGATCACAGGGACGCATGAGGAGGAAGAGGAGGAGGAGGTTGACCATCTTCAAGGTGCTGAGTACCGCGTTGTGAAAAAAGCAAGGGCCACCTCCAACCTCTGTGACGGACAGATAGACAGGCACAGAAGGGGCACCCAGGACACTGCAAGCTGGGCTGGACACAGACAGCCGCTGGTTCCCCCTCCCTAGAACAGTTCAGACACACATTCTTGCATCAGTCGTCACTAGAAACAGCAGGATGTGGTGCTGTCACGGCAACCCGCGAGCATCCAGCTCCCTCCCTGGCTGCTTGGCTCCTCCTTCCTCCGCTGCGGCTGTGTTTCTCTCTGTGTCACACACACATATCCACCCAGAGACACACTGTTCTCTCACATACACAAACACACACACGCAAAACACAGCAAAAAAAACTGAGAAGGCTAGGTGCAGGAGGCAGCGATCAGAAGCAGAAGTGGTCCAGGGCAACTCTCCCTCCCTGGTGATGGCGTCACCTCCTTGGCAGTCTGGCTCTCTATCACATTCCAGCTGCCTCACATGATGATACAGCAGTAGCCTCACAGGCAGCCTGACAAGCAGAGAGCGGCAGAGCGGCTGTGAATGAATCCCTGATTCCAAGTGGTAAACCGCAACACGGATGAAGAACAAGTGTGCTAATCTACACTTCCCATCCCTTGTACTTCAATCTCCTCCCCTGCTCCTCACTGGCTCGCAACTGCCTGTTCTCCTTGCTCTACCCCCACAATGCGGTATCTCTTCCACGCTGCCTCATGCTCTGTCTCGTCTCTCTCTCCAGATAATTCGTTTTCAAACAAAAGGTTAGTATTTATCCATTTGGAACTGGACCGGAAAGTGTGCGTATCTCCGTGCACATCTCAGTCCATGCGTATGCACAACTTCTCGCGTTTGATCAATTATATTGGAATTATAATAACGGTAGGCTACAGAAAACATTCAAACGTAGGCGTAATGTAAAAACAGATGCATTTGCCGTTGGTAAGGAGATTGCATAGCAGCATGTAGCCTAATATGTTTCTTTAACTTTTTTTTTATATAGGCCGAAATCATTCTCGTATTGCAGGACTTGTCTCTCCTTTTATGACATGACTGGTTTATTCCCACTACACAACAAATATTAGGCTTCTATTTCTCCGTCACTCATTTAATAGCCAAACATGCTAGAAAGTAAATAGATCAGTAGCATATTTAAACTATTTGACAGTATGTGTAGAGCAGGCTACAGTGTCGTATTTTCCTATAGAAGTGTGCTGTAGCATTTACTTTCAAATTGTTTGAATAGACAATCAAACTTGCAGAATGCATGGCCAGTGTTTGGCACTTGCCAAACACTAAGCCAGTGCATTTTTATTTTGAAAAAGTCACTGCAAAAGTCAAAATAAAACAGGGTTTTTCGAGGGTTCTTTGTAAGGCAAAGGATTCCAAAAAGGTTATTGGAGGTGGGGAAGGGTTTGATCTCCGAACAGTACACGCATCCTATCCATGACTTCCCCGGGATGTTGTTCATTGATAGAGAAAGATGTTCCTTCAGTACCTGTCCTCTTTCCAACACGTTTCTTAACACCCGCTTGCTTAATCCAGTCAGCCTGCAGGCACCCGGTCTGCCTCAAGGAGTTGCTAGAGCGTGATGAGGCAAGTCATTTACCAAAGTTGTTGGAATTCTCTGTAATTTTGGTAATCTATGACAATCTATATTCATTTTTGTAATTTATACTTGAATAACTTCAAAAATATCTATTCATATATTGTATTCATCTTTTATATATGTCTATGTGGTCCATGAGTTTCTATTGGATAGACCATATGGTTCAAGTGAAAATAGCATCGTTAATTTAAAAAACATCTTGTCAACAATGGCATCATTTTGAATTAAATCTGCAACAAAATAATGACTTTCTTCACAACTGCCACCAGTTTGGTGCCAAACATTGAAAACATAGACATATTGACATATTAAAATAAAATTTAAAAAAATACAATTAAGGATATAACGCTGATGCCCTCATCTTATACACCAAACTCATTCACTAAGTTGATGATTTATATTTGGGATAATATTGTACAGCTTTGTCATTAAATGTTCTATTATAAAATCATCTTATTTGATTGTGTTATATATGTTACATGTGATAAGGCCTCACAGAGGGCCAAAGGTAATTACAGACACCTGTGAGAATCTGAATTACCCAAAAAGGCCACTAGTTGTCATCTGATGAAATTCCTAAAAATCCTTGAAAGTTACCAAAATTCTGTTAGTTTACTGGAAAACTTTTAAAGTTTCCTGGAATAACCTTCCCTTTGCAACCCTAGTCGCGATTTGTTGGCAACCTTCCTACTAGGCTTTGATCTTGTCCCATCTACTGTCCGGTAATATGGTCAGGTGCAGCAAAAAAAGACCTAGCAAATCTGCAGCTGGCTCTAAACAAAGCAGCACACCTTGCACTTAACTGCACACACAGAACTAACATCAACAACATGCGTAATAGTTGGAGGAGAAATTGATTACTTCTCTTTTAGTCTTTTAAAGAAACATTTGTATTGAAAATGCGTAACCACTTGTACAATCTATATACATACACTTCAAACCGACTTACATACCCCACCAGACACGCCACTATGGGTTTCCAAACCAAATATAGATTTAATGCGTCACTCAGTTATGTATAGAGCCATGTCATCGTAGAACGCTCTGCCACCAGAGGTTACTCAGGCAAAAAGCAAGTTTAGCTTTATGATAAACCACTTTATTTTGAATTTAATGTAATATCTGATGTTGTTCTTGTCTATTAATGTTCTGTACATTGTCATGTATTAGTACATTTTATGTGGACCCCAGGAAGAGTAGCTGCTGAATATCCAGAAGCTAACGAGGATCCTAATAAACTAAACTAAACCTTTGCTGAGATCATAATGTATTGTAATGTATCAGTGGAATTTTCACATGCATGTTTGGGATTTGTGTGTTTGTGTGTGACCTTACACTCCACTCGGGTTGAAAGGGTTTACACTGCCACAGGTTAACCAATCGCCTAAACATATGCAATGGATCTTCACATCACATTGCATGAGTTATAGCGGAACAAAGCCAATCTACCGGGGTCTCTATATGAAAACTGTCATTATTGTTAATATAGATGTTTATATATTTTTTACCCTTATTTAACTAGGCAAGATAGTTAAGAACAAATTCTTATTTACAATGACGGCCTACTTGTAAAGTCCCCCCGGCCAAACCCTCCCCTAACCCAGATGATGCTGGGCCAATTGTGCGTCGCCCTATGGGACGCCCGGTTGTGATACAGACTGGGATCGAACCCGGGTCTGTAATGACACCTCTAGCACTGCGATCCTCAGACAACCGGGCGCAATGCACACTGACACGGTCGCCAGGTGTGTGGGGCTTCCTCCGACATATTGGTGCAGCTGGCTTCCGGGTTAAGCGGGCGTTGTGTCAAGAACAGTGCAGCTTGGCTGGGTTGTGTTTTCAGAGGACGCACGGTTCTCGACCTTCGCCTCTCCCGAGTGCGTACAGTAGTTGCAGCGATGGAACAGGACTAACTACCAATTGGATACCACGAAATTGGGGAGAAAAAGGGGTTAAATAAAATAAAAATTAATAAAATAAATTTTTAAAAAGTGCTAATCAGAATCGTGTCCTTTGTTCCCAGTATATGTGAAAACCTCCTACGCCGTCCTTACCCTGAAAGCCTAACGCTACATTGACTGTAGTTCCAACACCACAGTTCACCAGCCCCCATGCAGACCGTGGT
This sequence comes from Salvelinus fontinalis, assembly GCF_029448725.1. Taxonomy (NCBI): domain Eukaryota; kingdom Metazoa; phylum Chordata; class Actinopteri; order Salmoniformes; family Salmonidae; genus Salvelinus; species Salvelinus fontinalis. The sequence continues at coordinate 50,672,034 of NC_074697.1, forward strand.
ACAAACCTTCCCTCCCCCACCACCACTCCGCCTACTGAAGCTTCAACTACCTTGATTTTAGGTGGGGGTTAGGCTAGTTGTCCTGGGGCACAGTTACTGGTGTTATTACTGAATTAGTACTGTGTGTCCTGCTGTGCTAGGCTGATGTCCACATAATTATACATCTAAGCTGTATACTGTACAGTATACGTCTAAGCTATGGTATTCCGCAAGGCAGCTGCCTAGGTAGGCCCTCTACTTAATATTTACTAATGATGTCCCAGAGCGCTCTGAAATTAGACATTCTGGTCCGCCTTGGTCAGTTCAGAGTAATGATAAGAGACTGTGTTGATAAATGTCTGTTTTTCTTAATATGATTTGTAATTTTGTACATTGTATACGTTTGATGTATTTATGCAGGGCTCATTTGTAAAAGAGACCGTAGTGTCATTATGACTTCCTTGTCAAAATAAAGGTTAACCTGTTTGGGCTGCAAGCTGAATATTGAAAAAACTGGAAAATATGTGCACATTTTCAAACGGCCTCCTAAGAAACTTTTTATTTTACAATATGCATATATTTACTACTGTTGGATAGATAACAGTCTATAGTTTCTAAAAAAGTTTGAATTGTTTCTCTAAGTCGAACAGAAATATTTTTACAGCCATTTTCCCAGCCGAATTGAGATTTCCAAAATGCGATGTGTCTCTTTAAGACCTTGTCTATACAAGGCCATTAGACTTAGGACCATAGAAACACGTCACACGCCTTCATCAGGCTGTAATGCGGAAGTGAGAATTGAAAGCTGTCGAATATCTCGTCCATGGACTGAATAACACACCTTCTTGTGAGACCTGCGCAGTTAAAAAAAAATTCCGGGCGCGAAGCATAATTTGGTCTCGGCTTCTGGAAGAAGGTCGATAACGGTGAATATGATCTCTGACTACGATATTATTTGATACATGTCACAAAATCATCCTAAAGTATGTTTTTTCAATATACTTTAATTATATTATTGCAATTTATTCTGGACTTTAGATGTGATACGACGGAAGAATTTTTTGAAGAAAGGCAGAGTAGCGCCGCAATGCTATTGTGCTTGCTAACCAAAGAGGGAAATAATTCGTTCTGGAACCCAACTAAAGACTCTACTGGACATTGGACCCCGTTACAACATTCTGATGGAATATCAACAAAGATAAGACCCAATTTGGGATGCTTTTTCATATATCTGTCGAACTGTGCTGTGCTAACTGGGCTAACTGTGCTAGGCTAGCGCTTGACCAATGCTAGTGCTGCCTTATGCTAGCTTATGTTGTTAGCTAATATAACGATATATTGTGTTTTCGCTGTAAAACACTTAAAAAATCGGAAATGTTGGCTTTATTCACACGATATCTGTCTTTCATTAGCTATCCACCATATGTTTTTCTGAAATGTTTTATGAGGTGTAATTAGTAGCCGACGTTGGTGTATGTATTTTCTCTGGCTACTCCCGTCTGGATTCAGACTCTAGCTATGTGTTAGCATTTATGGTAGCATCAATGTAAAACTGATTTATAGCTAAAATATGCACTTTTTATGAACAAAACATAGATTTATTGTGTAACATGTTATATGACTGTCATCTGAGGTAGTTTTTTCTGGGTTCTTTAGGTTGGTTTTAGTTTATTTCGGTTGGCTTGTGCATGCTACTTGAATCATAATTCATACATCATAATCATATCCATACGTGTCTGTCCACTTTTGTATTTGGTGGTGAGCTAACATAAATATATGTGGTGTTTTCTCTGTAAAACATTTAAAAAATCGGACATGTTGGCTGGATTGACAAGATGTTTATCTTTCAAATGCTGTATTGGACTTGTTAATGTGTAAAAGTTAAATATTTAAAAAAAAATAGATTTTGAATTTCGCGCCCTGCAGCTGTTGTCATTTTCGTTCCGATTTCGGGCTTGCAGCCCAAACAGGTTTTTTAACCTAACAATGATAACTTGAGGGTGTAATTGTGTATCCAAAATAATGCATATGTTATGATCATGGTTCAAAGTAATCTAAATAATAGATGTTAAACCAAGTTATAAACTACAGTATATAGGCTACCTAAGGCATTCTTATAAAATAAAGTATGAAATGAGGGGGTAACAAGCCCCAGAGTAACAAGCCCTAGGTGAGACTGTTCAGGTGCCCTAACGAGTGTGTGGATGCTCTCTCTGTGCAAATAATGCCCCCTTTCTATGTTGTGCATTTTGTTGTAGGTGGTACAGAATCTGATTCCACCAGCATGTGCTTCCAACCCCTAGTTCTGCACAAGGATGAAGACTGTTGGCAAAAATATTTAAAAGCTGATGGCTAAGATAGCTCAATTTACAGTATGGCATAAACATGAATTGGGTAGTGTTTGTATGGGTTTGTGTTTGTGTTAGGGGGTTACAGGTGGTTATATGTAGCCTGAGGTCCACAGAGTACCTTCTAAACCATGTAATCAATTTAGTCTACCCCTTTTCTCTTTTTACTTTTTCTCTTTGTAAAACTCAGGTTATCTGGAGTTCTTCCAAGGTGCCCTGCTGAAAAATACTCTAAAGCGGCAGCATTTTGGGTACAACAAGCATGGCGGAGTGGGGAAACCTTGCGGTTATGCAGGCGTGCAGTACCAGGAAATCTTCTGCAAGAGGTCCAAACAGTTGATGGTTAAGGTCTACGAGCCCTACACCACTTCCGTCAGAGTCTTATCCAGCTGGCCGTACACCGCAGATAGGACAAGACCATTCATTGATCAAGACAGGTGGGTGTCCACCCCAAAGTTCAGCATGTCATGATGACATACACCTGTCTTGATCATGAGAGAAGACTTGAAATAGACAAGATGGCGGCGTACACATTGTTGGATTACTTCATGGAGCAATACAAGTATTTATTTTAATAACAGAGCATTTTCTAAATTCAAGCTGACCTGAACACAAACATTTTATGAGACTCCTGTTTCCACAAATTGAGGACTAAGGCAGCGTCATTAAATAAAACAATAGTTCCAGGTTTGTCCTGGGGACGTCCCTGAAGACGTTTTTAGGACTTTCTTGGGATGTTACGTCAAGGTCCCCTGAATATTCTTGGGACGTTGTGTCATGGGCCCCTGGAGGCTTTTGTCTAGTTCCCGGTTTGTACTAGGGACTTCAACTGATGGTCGCAAAGAAAGGTTCTCCCACCCACAAAACAGTGCTTTTAATTTTACATATTTGACACACTTTGACATGACTACATTATGTATGTTTATTCATACAGTAATTGTTGTTTAACATGTCCTCACCTGGGATTTTAACATCTCTGTTCAGGGCATTCCAATCTTCCTGCTATGACTGAGTTCACCTGTAGGCCTATTCCTACACTTTGCACTTCGAAGTCAATCTCAGCTTGGTTGAAAATACGCTGAAGAAAAAATATTATATATCGGACAAAAATATAAACGCAACATGTAAAGTGTTGGTCGCATGTTTCGTGACCTGAAATAAAAGATCGCAGACATTTTCCATGTGCACAAAAAAATTCGGTCAATTTTAAAGCATTTTTGTCTGTAACGTCTTTTCGGTTATGTGTTGGACCCCAGGAAGACTAACTGTCGGATCCTAATAAAATAAAGTCTGATCATCTGAGATGCTGTCATCGGCGCAGATGTCATCCTCCTCTGGGTTGTCTTATTGGGTCGAGGTCTTCGTCCTCCTCTAGGTCCAGGTCCCCGTCCTGCAGGTCGATGTGTCTGAGGTAGGTATGTCGGACTCTGGATTGGTGACATGGTCTGCAAGTCTCCTCAAGAATATTGCTGGGGGTCCCATCTTCAGAGAGGTTCCATCTGTCACCTTTAACTAGGAAAATAGAACAATACATATTGGAAATGTCTAAAATATTATTCATGAATGTGTACAGTTTTTGCATATAATGTAAGACAATGTAAAAGAGCACATTTTCAGATCTGAGTGAGAATAATAATTGTACATGGTAGTAAATCAAGAATGTATGCTCTGAGAAACTGCCACGTACGTTTAGGGTATTAAAACAACTAAGGAAAGTCAAATGACAAGCAAGACAGTTCATTTTCTCTGACGTTACTCCTCAAGTGGCACTCCTCAAGTAGAATCTTTCCAATTCCAGACAGCTTTTTTGAAACCTATGCTAAGACTATGCTATTAGTTTAGCGATTATGTTATTGATAAGATGTGAAGACACAATGTACATACATACCCTCTCCTCTAATGCCCAGTTGAGAGAATGCCAAGAGTGTGCAACGCTGTCATCAAGGCAAAGGGTGGCTACTTTGAAGAACCTCAAATATATAATATGTAGGTCGGTCCTAACTTTTGACTGGTACTGTAAATTATTATAATAATAATAATAATAATGTGCAGTTTCAAAGAATTTACACTACACTGCATAACTTATGCTTGCAGACAGGTTCTTCTTTGGTGTTTCAATGAACACAGCTCATCATTACTGTCTTCCATTGTTTCTGTTATGGAAAATACAAAGCTAAATTGACAGCTTTAGAGGTGAGGACCTCACATTTGTCAACGACAAGTTCAACAGAACTAGGATTAATCTTAATGCACTTTCCATTTGATCCTATATTAGGACTGTCAGTAAGTAAATTGTCACAAGGCTGGAGAGCAACACCATTAAACATTTGTATGTGGTTGTACAAACATAAAACTTTTTCCCTACTTCCGGACATCAGTGAGACACTGCTGTCTGTACCACACCATCATGCACAGACAGTTAATTATTCAGAACTTCAACTCTCCTTCTCATTCTGAAGTGTTTGCTTGGTCTATGAAAAAGACAAACAAAATAATAAATTAATCTGAGAAAATATAGTATGATGTGTAATCTTATTAGCAGACAATAGAAAAAATGATTACCATTAACCTTACTGTAAGGCTAACAAAACATGGTGTCACTAATAAGACACCAGTAAGGAATTCACCACTGTTTGCTTAATCAATCTTTCAATGTTCCCTTCCAGAATCATTTGCTCAGGTAAGCGCTCATATTTTCAACCTTCTTGTTGTTCCAGCCCATGCTGAGGAGAGTGAGTGTGTCTGTGCATGCTGTGAAATAATTAAGTAGAAATAAAATCACAAATAAAGACATTCAGTTGTAGGGCTGGAACTTCAATTAGCGCTCAGATGCAAGCACAAATGTAAGGATTTTGACCATTTCTGGAAAGGGTAACAGGTCAAATTCCAACTACACTGGTCTACTGCGCGGTTGGAAGTTGCATTTACAGAGACGGGTGCAATTTTCAGGAAAGCAGAAAGCAAAACAATCCTTAATTTGTCATCAAATCCATCATACATACTGTAGCTGACAGTAGCGCTAAGACCGGTTTAAAAGGTATCCTTTAGTATCACCGAAAGCAACATACACAAGTACGCACAATCAAAACAGTTACATTGTAAACTCTACTCAACAGACTGCGACATACACTGAACAAAAATATAAATGCAACATGTAAAGTGTTGGTTACACGTGACTCGTGTCAGGAAGCTAGGCATAAGTCGCTCATCACTACTTCACAGGAAAGCCATTTGAACGTAAACTTTTCTTTTTAATCAAAATGCGTTTTTTGTTAGAAATGCTTCAGGAACATGTGAACTTTCATGTGCCTTAATAACAAACTGTAAGCCATCTGTAAATGCAAATACAATCGTTAAATTATAAGCCTAGTTGGTTTAACCACGGAAAATGTCAGGAACCTTCCAGCCAGCCATGGCTGAGATAATGGCTGGGCTGGACATACTGAGAGATGAGTTTGGATTGGTCTGCCATGTAGCAGGCTTCTGTTTATACCATGAGCTGGTCAGTATGTGTAGGTAATCCTTTCTAACGTGGCTTTTTTGAAATATATCATGTAATAGAACTGCAAAAGTGTTGCTCTCCACTTTCTGGAGGACCGAGATTTGAAATCAGTAGAATGCCCGGTGGAAGGAGATAGAGAAAATTCTGGTGTTTGATTGCAAATATACAGAGGGAGTCGAAAAGAGAACACACAGAAGGCTGTTGTATAAAACACCTGTCTCCGGGATTACATCTTCAAACTAAAGGCAACCATGGCATCCGTGACAGAGAGGGAGAAACATCCATCCATGTATACGGGTAAGATAGCCTAGCAAGCTACATTTTCAGATATTATACGTTTCTAATTTTGTCAAAGTCGTTTTCATTTCAAGTTAAAGCGTACTGTTAGCTAGGTAGCTACCGTTAGCTGGCTGCCTCGCTAGCTGACGTTATGTGTATGATCTGTGCAGTAATATTATTCGTATCTCAGAGCCATTTGCATTGCTAGTTATAGCCTAATGTTAGCTAGCTAGCGACCATTGCACCTGGTTGGTTAGCTACCTGCAGAGTCATGTAGGGTAGTAACATTATGAGTTGGGATTATGGTTCATTGTTTAGCTAGCTAGCTAGCTAATTGTCCAAACAAAAGACTCCACTATGCAAGTAACCATTTCACTCCACCTTCTGTATCCTGTGCATGTGACAAATTAACTTTGATTTTATTTGATATAGCATGTGTTTACCAGAGACGGTAATGTGACGAGCATGACCTTCACCAAAGTGAAATTAGGATATAACGTTAGGCCAACGAGACATTGTCCAAGATCTAAAATTCTCTGGTAGAATGCCCTGTTTGTATTTAATCACGCTCACAATCATCAGCTATTTTCTATAATTGGCTTGTAAATCATGGACTTGAGTTTATTTTCCTACAATATTTGTATAACATGTTTTTTACCTTAATTTAACTAGGCAAGTCAGTTAAGAACAAATTCTTATTTTCAATGACTAGAAACAGTGGGTTAACTGCCTTGTTCAGGGGCAGAATGACAGAGTTTTACCTTGTCAGCTCGAGAATTCAATCTTGCAACCTTTCGGTTACAAG